>NW_017307119.1:620790-703210 GCF_000935625.1 Nanorana parkeri
GCAGGCCGCTGCCTGGATCAAGGGTTTGGGAAGGGGTTCCATCCATCCAACGACTAAGGCCCAATTTTGGGGGCTAAAACATGTAAGAATGTGTTTGTTTGCTGCTTTTATGCCTTTTTGCAAATAAAGTATTGGATGGACGGATACCCTTGTGAGTGCCGTTTTTTTAACTGTCACTATAATTGGAACAATGCTTTATTGTAGAGCATGTTTTAATGATGACTATAATACGATTTTAATAATTTTGAGTAAACTACAAGGCTATTTCTGTATAAGGATGAATTTATTTCTTATCTTTACCAATTGATCTATACATTATCTATACATTTCTTAGGACACTTTAAAAATCCTTACAATTCTCTCTAAATAGCACTTTTTAGGATGTGGTGTCCTATTATTATTATTATTATCTATGTTGCATTCATATTTTAACTTTATAATATTTATGTTGTATAGCCAGTAGCAGATCTGTAGGTTTCATTGCTAGTATATGGACCTCATTTATCAACCTAACTAAAAAAAAAAGTGTCCCTCTTGCATGGAATTTTAATCAAGTGGAAGGGCTGAGTGAAATAAAGAGGTGTGATGGATGGTGAGGAGTGTTAGGATATGTGTGGGAGGAGTCCTAACCGCATTTAGATTCTTAGCATTCATCTCCACTTACAGTTCAAGCAAAGCTGCAGTGACACGGTTTATAGGGTTCAGTAAACCCTACTGGAAGCAAATCTGCCATATAGTAGAATCCACTTGCACTAATCTCTTTTTAACAGCCCCACTGCATAGTTGACATGCTGTCCACAGGGCGGATCCTATAAAGCTCTGAATGCTAATAGAGCTTAGCAGCTTTTCAGACACCCTATTGCAATGTTGTTTTAAAAATGTATTTAAACCCCAAAACATTTTATTTTCACTTGATAATGCTGGAAATAACATACTTTCTGTCCCTGGGTAACTACACTCACGTACACAACTGTATCTGTGGAGGAACCATGCCTGTCACCCAGGCTGCACTTCAGTTATGTCTTTCTCTCTTCATATCCATGTCATGGCTAATGGGGGTTTGCAGAAGGAAAATACAATTATTTGTGCTTTCAGTTTAGTTCACAGGAAGTGACAAACACACTGCATGTTTGGCAAGATCAATAACTATTTATATACTTGCTGAATATGCCACTATATCTAGGGACTGGTATGCAGCAATATATTACATGTTTGCTCATATGTTTTTAGATATCCTTTAAGTGGCAATTTAAAAGCAGCCCCTTGATGTCCATGTATTCCTACCCCTCTTTTAACTGACATTTTGCAGCTGCTGGAAAAAGCAATTAAATAATTAAAAGTATGCTGCCCTCTAGATAAAAAGAGCATTCATTCATACAGTCTATTGTTGTGCAAGTTTAAAAATGAAATCAAGTATCTGATTGGTTGACATGGGGTATACTTTTTAGTTACCCACTGTAATTTTTTATACTTTAGGTCTTTCTCCTGGCCATCGGCATTGTGCTGATTTTTCCTACATTATTCCCATAGTACTGGAAGAGCGGTATCAGTAAATCCACTCTGTAACAGCTATATTCTTGCTCTGTATCTTGTTAATTGTGAGCACTGCGGAATGAGCTTGGGACAAAGCCACATACTAGACACAATGCTCACCTCTGATAAATAAAAAAAAGCCATTAAAAAGCACTTTTGATTAATAATAACATACACTGTGTACTCATTTTGCTTACTGCTCACTAACCAGAACTCCCCACTGCTATGAAAGTGTCTTCATCATGTGGAAAAAGCTGCTTATGCACATACCTGAGGCATGCACAATGTCTTCTGGGATTTTTCCCCCATTATTGACCATAGAAGGACAACCATTACGATGGTGACTGTATTGTATGTCTTTAATCCCTGTGAGTTAATAAATGTTTTATATAGTTTGGATTGTGCAGAAATTAAACAATGACTTGGAGTGGCTATAAAAAAGTCAAGTATGGAGACAAATCAAAAGCAGATCATTACAACAGAGAAAAGACTGTGTAAATTAAGAGCACTGTAACTCTACAAAGAGGGTTCAGCAAAAGTGTGGGTGGAATTATTTTACATTTGACATGCTGTTTTTGCTGCAGTCAGCACCCCTGTATATTGTATTTTGCTCTAATGATTATATACAAGCGCTCAGAGCTAACTTGAAGTTTAATTTCCAACAGTGTAGGAACAGGGGTAGCGGAATTATGAAGTGTTATTGGGCCTATAGTGCCTTCAGGGCATTGCCTTAGACTTATTTGTTTTATGTGCCATACCACACACACACACACACACTCCTCTATAAGCCCCAATGTTCTGGGTGCATTGTACAGTGGTGCACCACTCCAGGATTGGGTGAGCAGGCACAATTGCTGCAGATATGGTCTGCCTGCTACCCAACTTATGGAACAAGGGACATATTATGCATTCTTGTCCAACCATGTTACCATCATATAAATAGGATGGCATGGGTAGAATAGTTAATTAAATGGGGTAAAAAGAATGATCTGAATCTCTGCAGGGACTTACCAACATGTTGGATAATCTCTGTAGACATTAACAAGCACCTCCATTGCTTTCCTGAGCTCCTTTTAGTTAGCCACTTATCTTGAAAATTGGCATTTCCAGCTATACTGGCTGGTTTGTGCATTATTTGGTGAAATTAAACTGGTGTAAATGCCTAGTTTTATTTAAATCACTGCTTATTATTTTCAGTTACAGGGTTACTAGATGGCCATTGTCTACCAGATTGCTGTGGGAAGCTGCAACATTTACTGTTGCTCCAGTTTTCATAAATCCATCCATCCATCCATAACATAAGTGCCTTCTTCTAGCAATGAGACAGCCCTGTCCGCAGAGTTTGCATTGAAAGTAGGACTGTCAGTGATAATGTGATGAAGCTTTACAGCTTAGTTTACCTCCGTTTATATTAGGGATGCACCGATACCATTTTTTCCAGACCGAGTACCGATACTCTTCCTCAGGTATTCACCGATACCAGTTACCGATACTTTTTTGTGTCCTGTGAAAGATTTTCTACAACATTTACAGACTAATGATTTCAGGACAGTGCCAGGACCCGGTCCTAGCTGCAAACACTGCGACACCGGTAGTTCTGCCTCTGACTCCAAGCTGTAGAGGGACTACAAATCTCAGCAATACATTATACAACAATGCAGACTACCACCAGTTAGAGAGGACTACAAATCCCAGCGATACATTATACAGCAATGCAGAATGGCAACCAGCCATAGAGGTACTACAAATCGCAGCAATGTATTATACATCATTGCAGAATAATATGCAGCTACATACTCTGTGCTGCTCCGTGATGCTGGTCTGATATCAGGAGACTGCGGGGTCTGTGGTGGGCTGCATGGACTCTGTGGTGGGCTATGTAGGGTCTATGGTGGGCTGTGCAGACTCTCAGGTGAGCTGTGCAGTTTCGATGGTGGGCTGTGCAGACTCTCGGGTGGGCTGTGCAGGGTATATAGTGGTCTGTGTGGACTCTTAGGTGGGCTATGCGGGGTCTATGATGTGCTATGCGGGCTCTCAGGTGGCTGTGCAGGTTTTATAGTGGGCTGTGCAGACTCTCAGGTGGGCTTTGTGTGGTCTGTGATGTGCTGTGCAGGCTCTCAGGTGACTATGTAGGGTCTTTGGGCTGTGCGGGGTCTATTGTGGGCTGTGCGAGGTAATGGTGGGCTGTGCAGCTTTCAGGTGGCTATGCGGGGTCTATGGTGGGGTGTACAGGGTTAATGGTGGGCTGTGCGGTTCTCAGGTAGCTGTGTGGGATTAATGGTGGGCTGTGCATCTCTATGTTGGGCTGTGTGTGGCTAATGGTGTGCTGCGCGGCTCTATGCTGGGCTGTGTGGGGTTAATATTGGGCTGTGTGGTCTGTCCTGGTCGGTCTCGGCGGCAGCATGAAGTAGGAAGAGATTTTTAACTGGCGCTGTAAACAGGTGACACCGTTCACAGTAAGGCTTTTGGGAGCTTGCTGGGGACCTCAGCAGCCTTCCTGTTATGTGCGGCGCCTGTTTACAGCACCTGCTTCGGTTTAAAAATGTAAATTGCCGATATCGGTGCCTAGTATCTGGACATTTTCACGTGTACGAATACCAGTATCGGTGCATCCCTAGTTTATATCCTACTAGGAAGAGCATGCACTGCTCCTTGTACAAGGATGCTGATTGCACTGCCTGACATATGTACAAAAGGGAGAGAAAAATCTGTTTATAAAATGTAAAGTAAAAACTGCAATTCAAAATAATTTTAGTTCTGATAAAAAGAACACACAATAATTGAGTACATCCTGTGTCTCTTTTAGCAGAAATGTTTGCCTATATGAACCACTTTCTTTCTCTTTACTTAGGTTTGGCAAATCCCAGATTACACACCAGTGCGGTCAATAACGGAACCCATTGTGACACTAGAGGGTCATTCAAAGAGAGTAGGCATTGTCACGTGGCACCCGTCAGCCCGCAATGTGCTACTCAGTGCAGGTACGTTAAAACAAACAATGTCCTTTAAGAACATTGATAGGTTATTTGTGAAAATCAATATGGCTATTTGCCTGATTTCCTGCCCTCCTGTGTTCACATAGCTAAATTACATTTTCAGCAAATGTAGGGAATAGAATGTGCTGCAGATTTATTTTTCCATGCTGGTTAAAGGCTTCTTACAGTTGCAGGGTATGAACTATTATATAGCTAGAAATTCTATAATGAAAGTTACAGAAGCTCTCTCCCAAAATTGTACCATAGCTGAGCTCACCGTAGTTAGCGACATATTTTTTTCTTGTATTGCAAATTGGATGCTTTTAAAGTTGATGCATCTGTGCTCTTTTGTTAGGTAGCGATAATGTTATTATTGTCTGGAACGTGGGAACCGGTGAGGCTGTTATCAGTTTAGACGAGATGCACAGTGACCTCATCTATAGCATCGGCTGGAACTACAATGGAAGTCTCATCACCACCACCTGCAAGGATAAAAAACTTCGAGTCATCGATCCACGGAAACAAGAAATAGTGGCTGTAAGTAACAATCAAACCAATAGTTAATCTCTTCTATCTTCTTTCTACTGTGCACTTATAAAGAGGGTGTTTTTTTCTACACATGAAATGTAAGACCTTTTCCCCACAAAACATCATTTTTTTAAATCTTTAGATGTAAAGTTCCTAAACTTACATAAAAATAACATTTTATTTCCAGAAGTAAGCTGACTGCACCATGGCTCAGACTGGCAATTTGAAAGTTTTTTCTATTTGCCAGAGTAAGAATATTTGTTAGCAGGATTGAGTTCATTGAGGGATGCTCCGTAGTAGACGTGTAGTAACTTAATATTAAAATAGTACTATGCTAATTTAGAAGTAGTTGTATGACATAAAATGTATAGCTCCACTGATTATTCTTTAAATATTCTTGCTATCCAGTTGGTCTGGCACTGTTGCTCATTGTGAACAATGGCCACCCATATTACAATTACCATTAGATGTACCAGTAGCTGTGTAATGTAAGGACCTGCCTGCCTTATATAATGTAAATTTAATTAATTGTTTAAAGCCCAACTTCGGGATCAGGTCCTTATCCCAATGCTAGCCCCACACCCCTTGGAGCACCCTCTGCACCAAAACATAACTTTCTATACCTGACTTTTTCCAGAGATCTTCAGGTCTGGTCCAATGATGTCAAAGGTCCTCATCGCCCTCTAGTTCCTCCCGTGGTGGTTGCACCCTAAAGGCTGTAGAGAGCATGGTTTTGCCATCTGCAGCACTCCTTCTTTGAGTCCAAAGTAGGTGGAGCCTGTATGCCCTGGGCTTGCAGGAAGTGGATAAACTTCCTTTCCCGGAGGACAACTACATTTAAAAAAAAATATTTAAAAAATTGACTTTCAAAGTAAACAATGAATTAATTTCTTCTTTGCAAATTATAATGTATATGTATTTAATTTACAGCCCTGATGCATGGGGCCTTGACAAGGCATACATTGCACGCTGAATTTTTAGATGTCTTTTGCTGGGATTGGAGTGATTTCTTGTGTATCTGCTTTTCTGATATAATGTTTTATTGTTTATTTTCTGTAACTATCTTTGATATGTATCTCTATATTAACTATTATAATCTTATGTAAGATGCATGATATGCATGTGTTTTATGGTTGTGCAGTATATAGTGACTAGGATTGACTTGCTTGCTTTATTGATTTATATATTTCTTTAACACAATTCTTAAGAAGTTTTAGATTTGTTAAACATGTACACCTGCCCCTATGCTAAACACTTGCTGGACTGCACACTTTCTCTATGGCAATGATACTCATACTTTGGTCAGTTGAATCCCACCAACATAACCCATGCAATATCTGATTACCACCTACAGTTGTCAATATTTTGATTTTATGGTGACTCTCCATGTTTTATGTGCTGCAATCTGACACTGCTTGAACTATATCTTGCCCAGGGGCGGACCTACCGCCAGTGCAGCTGGTATGGCAGCGCCAGGGCCCGAGGCTGGGGGGGGGGGGGGGGCCAGTGAGATCTGTTCCCAGGCACCCCCCAATGGTGGACTATGGGGAAGTGCAGTGCAGAGGGGGGAGGGGTGTCCGACAGGGCTTCTGAACGGGGGGTGTTCCCACTCTGATTCCGGGTCGCGTCGCATCTCTAGTAACAGGCCTGGGGGGAGGGAGAGGGGAGAGCCGGCCAGGTAGTTTGCAGGTGCCAATAGAACCAGAGGAGAGATGTGAAGGGAGCCAATACCGCTCAGAGATTCCTGTGTATATAGAGATCACTGTGTGCTATACTCTGCACTGTGTATATAGAGATCAGTGTGTATATAGAGATCACTGTGTGCTATACTCCCCACTGTATATGTAGAGATCCAGGGGCAGACCTACCGCTGGTGTAGCTAGTGCAATGGCTTTCTATGGGGTGGGGGGTGGAGTGGGGAACGGGTTTCTGGGTGGGTAAGGGGGGGTCTGAGAAAAATTCTTGCACCAGGGCCCTTTGTTCCTTAGGTCCTCCACTGATCCAGCCCTGCCTCACTCAGTTCAGCCATCCCTCCCTCATGATTCCACATGGACATTCTCTTCATGTCACTTGCACATTCATTTCCCCCATGGAGTTATCACATGGAAAATTGTATTTCAGCCTCATATAATTACATCTAAAGTTTCACATTATATCTATAGCTAGTGGACACGTTATTTGTTATATTTTGTTACTTATGTATTTTTTTTGCTTCTTTCGCCCTCTTTATTTATATTCTGTTCCCATTTTGTTTAAAGAAAATGATCAAACTTTACTTCTCAGTGTGTCACTAAATACCTAAGTGGCTAATGTGATGTGTTTGTTAGTGTGACACTAATTTAATGCATGTTTGTGTTTTCAAATTGCTGTGATGAACTTAACCTGCTAACCAACAACTAGGAGAAAAGTGGGCCACATGAAGGGGCTCGACCAGTCAAAGCCATTTTTACATCGGAGGGCAAAATATTCACCACCGGTTTCAGCAGGATGAGTGAGCGTCAGCTGGCGCTGTGGGATCCGGTATGAGAAGGTGTTCTGCATGTTTATTTACTCTATCTATAAATGTCATTATTTATACTGACTTCCTGAAGTCTGCAGTCATACCAAGGTGACACCTAACTTGATGATGTAATGAGCATCTTTTCATCCTAATAGTTAAATGGTGTTGATATTGAAATTAAATCCTGTTGACATCTGTGTGCTAAAAATCCATGGGACCTCCAATTTGCCACTGCACTGCCAGATGTTAAAAAGTGTCCTCTTGGGGTGCTTTTCATAACAGCTAAAAATACAGCTCGGACAAACTACAGCAACAAATTGACATCCACAGCACTAGCACCAATATATTTCTGTTTCAATACTTTACCCCCATGCAGGGCTATAGATTTAATGAGGCCAAATTAGACAGCTGCCTCAGGTGCACTCATGGAGACACGGTGGGAGTGGCACTAAAGTCAAAGTGTCAATGCCGGTCACTCTATCCTCAGTGCCACGAAGTAATGCTGAGCCTGATAAAATCAGAGGCTCAGCAATATTGAGGTCCCACCCCAGCCTCTCCGCCTGTCTCACAGTAACGTAGGGCCTGTTAAAAGTGCAGGTTCAGACGCACTAAGCACAGAGCTGCTGATTGTGTGACACATGCAGTGGCTGGGCAGAGGTTTTGCGCACAACAGGCTCCACATCACTCAACTAACTACACTACTGCGGCCATCTTTTTAATTGGCATCTGCCCACATGCAGTTGAACACATGAGAAAATTGGACATTGTGAAACAGTCCTTACTATAGACTGGTTTGTCCCATTAGCTGCTGGTTAATGTAATGCATTGTTATAGAACATTTATTGCAAACCAAGTGGTATACATTTTACACCAACTGAGAATATGATGAGCAAAACACTGTACCGATTGCCTTTAATTAAAAAAAATTGCATGTTAGTATGGTCAGAAGATCCAGAGATCTAGGCAGCTCAAGTTAGTATGGTCAGGAGATCCAGATATCTAGGCAGCTCAAGTTAGATGCAAATCTTAGCTTTTAATGTAAAGGTTTGTTAATGTGGCCACCCATTATATTAAATAATCCATATGGTGATTCAAGAGGTAGGTGAGGCCAAGTCTGACTTTTATAGAAGTTTAGCTTTGCATATAATGTAATCAACCTAAATTTTAATATCTACTGATATTTTACATGGATTTTTCTTTGAAAGTAACATCTCCTTTAGAAACTTCAGTGTAAAGATGTTCACTGTAAGATCATCTCAAGGACCTCTAAAAAGACATGAGGGCAAGCTTTGCAAATTGAACAAAATAGGTTTACACCTTTACTGTAATGACTGGGGAGTTGAGGTGCTTAGTAACTGGCGCTTGCAGACTTAACTCTTCCAGTAGATCTTTTTGTATAGTACTTCATTATTTCTATAACTAAAAAGCACAAAATAAAACAGCAACTAAAATCTTTAAGACATAGCATCATAGAATGTTCACCCAGGGGAATATTAAATTGCCTTGGAAATTCAGGAAGGAATGATATCCTAATTCTGCACACTCTAATCTGGGACAAAGCAGACAAAACCAAGAAAAAAAATCCGGTAATTAGTATTTCATCTGCAAACAGGATGTGCTGGGAACTTCTGAAGCTCACTTTTAAAACAAAGATCTACCAAGTGTACAGTACTTGATAGATGATTGAAGGTTTTTGTCTTGTTTAAAGTTCTTCACTTCTGGGATCCCAATCATCCTACTTATTGGACTTTAGGCTCTATAGCTCCGTTTTTATTGAATAATACCTTGTTCCTATTGCAGTTTAACAAGATGGCTTTCAATGCCGTGGCCATGAAACAACAGTGTAAATGTTACCTGTACACAGTGGAGGTCAGAATTGTGAAGATGGAATCGGTATGCACACAATCTGTTCAATGTTATCTGAGGATATCAATTATTGTAACTGAACAGATTGACTGCGTTCTCGTAAATGTCACATTTGAGTTTTATTAAATAGATTATAATAATCAAAGTGAAGCAGTAATTATAGGAACACAATAAACTCCAAAGCTGGCTATATGTTCAATAATATATAAACACTAGGAAAAGATCTGAGCATGAAAATATATTTTTTTATCACCTGTTGCTCAAATAAACATTATTAATTTGCCCTTTAAATTGGTCTGTAGTTCTAGCCTGTCACTGCACCTATAACAGAGAAGATGGGGAGGCAGACAAAAGGATCAATAATCAAGTTTTTACCCATTGTTACTATTTAGATGATGTTATCTGTTAGGTCTTTATACCATACACATTGCTTGGTTATCTTCTAACTCAGGTTGAGGACATTGGTGACATTGCTGTCACTTTGAAATTAATTAAAAAATAGTAACCGTGCAATTTGAAAACAATGGTTAGAACATCTTGGCAGAGATGTCAGCAGTTTCTGGGTTCTTGATAGATCTATGTAGCTCTCCCTCCAGGGTCACCTTGGGAACTGTATCTGCAGAGGATTAGGAGCCAGTAACACACTGTCTTGTGCCTCCTGCCAGGACAGTGAGCCTTTGTGTCTAAAAACATGTTATGACCAGTTTGTTTTCCACCTTACCTCTCCCCTTCACCTTCACAGGAGAAATGTGCCCCCCACGAGGGGATGAGACCTATGCGAGCCATCTTTACCAAAGATGGGAATATCTTTACAACTGGCTTTACACGGATGAGTCAGAGAGAGCTGGGCTTATGGGACCCGGTAATGACAGCCGCAATGCTTAGTCAAAGGAATTTGATTGCTATTGTCACTGTTTCCAAAGCATATGGCCAAGATTGTGTCCCTTTACTGTCCGTTTGCTAGAGCACTCATAAAATGCTGGTTATTACAGCTATACTTCAGCGTTGGTAGAACCCATATTTTTTTTCTGGGGCCCACTCCTAATTATAGGAAGCAATTTATGGTTGCAAGGGAAGAAGATGGTTTTCTAAGGTAAAATAGTTAATATGCTGAGCAATTCAACACATCTATACCTTTCCTAGTTACTCTACGTATATAGTCAAATATCTATTACCGTTATTTGTCAGCTTTTCCCAAACAACTCCATTAAACAGGGTAGTACATCATGGAACAAATCCAAAATCCAAGGTATATCTCACCAATTATGAATAATGTAATGCCAATCCAGAGTCACACCTAATGACCTGTTTTCTCAAGTTGCCCCATGTACTAGCTGAGCCACCCAACATTGTTTTCATTTTCCATATTTCTGATCTTGATCTACTTTACATTGCCCTGACTTCTGTCAATTCTGATCACTCAGTAAATGGAAAGTAATGTCAGAGGAACTGTGAATGGTATATATTATTATTAATAAGAAGATTTGTTCCTGTATGGACATTAGATTTCCCAACATGATGCTTTTGCTTACAGTGGCTAATAGCAGTGGAAATCCTGGCTTCAGAATGCAGTGTGTCAGCATGGCATATGCAGATATCTCTGGCCATGCTGCAAAGCATGATGGATATGACCAAGTTAACAAAGTAACAGCTGAAGATGTTTGTGGTGTGCGAATTTCAGAGTCCTAAATATTGTCAAATCTAAAGTTTTGTTTTTCAGTTGTATTCATTAATATTTCTTACTATGGGGCACAACATATCAGGGTAATAAAAGGTATTGGTAGAGACTGTCCAAAAAAATTATCTTCCTTCCATTCTTTCCTTTCTCTCCTTTCATTTCCTTCTTTTTCTTCCTTCCCTTTCTTTCTGTTCTTTCCTTCCTCCCTAATCTAATTCTATGTCAGCTGTCCATTACTAATGATATTAAAACATGTACGTGTGGTGTATATGATTGCTGGGGCAGTTTGCAAACACTATATAGAGAGCTGTGTGAGGGAATTGCCCTCTTAAAGGGACATTAAACCCTCAGATTTTTTAACATAAAACAATACTGTAATGTGTGCCTTACTGTAATCCATGGTAGTTTCCCTTCTCTTTGCTGCTCTTCCTTTTAAATCTATCTCTTCTCATGCTGGGCAGAACTTTTGTTTTGCAGCAGACTGCCTTGTCTCTGAAATGGATACATGGTGTCTGTGTGAAGGTTCACAACCTGAGCCAGCACTACAGGAAGAGGCACTCAGCTGCAAAGGGAAATTCTCCCCCAGCATGAGAAGAGAGAAGGATTTAAAAGGAAGAGCAGCAAAGAGAAGGGAAACAACAATGGATTACAGTAAGGCACACATTACAGTATTGTTTTATGTAAAAAAATCTGAGTGTTTAATGTCACTTTAAATGGTTGTCACTGGAACCACTGTCCCTTTTTAGAAGATTTTACCTATATTCCTCTTCTGGCGACAACTCAAATATAACCGTCTCTTTCTGTCCCAATGACCATGGTTTTGAAGAAAATAGAGAAGGTGGCTCTCCCTAATGGGGACACAGACAGCAATAAAAACCTGATGGGTGTTCTAAGTTTTCTCTACTTTATTCAAAAACTAAAAAAGGAGTGGTGCATTTATACAGGTTCCTAATTGTTTTAATCGTCCTAATCATTTATTCACACAAGATTAAAACAGCTTTCACTCAGGATTTATCCTTTTTTCCCCATTAAATCCAATTTAAAAATGTGTAAATTTTGGGTGAATGCTCTGTATATCTTGTGCAAAAACATTAATAAAAAGACCCCTAAGTGTCTTTTTTTTAAAATTAAAGTGTTGTGTTTTTTTGAAACCACATTGGTTTCACTTACCTGATGTATAAAATTGTGCTCACACATACTGTCAGTTTTCAATAACACTGTTTTTATTGAGAATTCGTACAGGGCCGGATTTACTCTCTCTGGTGCTCCAAGGCCGGGTTCCTCTGTTCCTGCTTGCTGTGGGCAACACATTTAATCTTATTCTCTGAGGTTCTCATATAAAAGGCTCACTGATCTTTATGTTGCATCAATAGAGTTTTATCACAGAGGCATCAGAAACATTATTACTTTGTTTAAAATCTCTTCAGATCTAGTAGTGTGACCTAACTAAAAGGAAACCAAAGGCACTCAGTGTCCAGAAACAATTATTGTCCAAGATATCTAGTATACTAAAGTGATAAACAATATGAACCCTGCAGAATTTACCATGAGGTACAGTATGCACCTGCCTATAGGCAGCAGAGGCAAAGAGGCGGCCTTGCCTGGTATAGTTTATGGGGGGAAAAATTTCCTCATCAGTGCACATACAATCATTATATATAAGCTCATTTACAACTTGTCACTATATTGTAAGCCAAATTAGAACCAGTATAAGAAGAAAATGTTCTGTTTAACGGGTTGATCATACTGTGCAAAATTACTTTCAACATCAAAGATTGTGCGCCTTACAGGCGCCCATGATGAAAATCCGGCTCTGCAATCCTTTGAGCAGTGGTTCACCATTCTATATAATCTACACTCTGGACTAATGTAGAAGGACTTCATCAATAATGCAGCAGTTTCAAAGCCACATTAGATTCAGGGAGTACACAAAGCTGCACCAGGTAGTGCATGTTCAGGATTTGGTAAAGTTTCAAAGAGTAAAATGGTCCTCTTACAGGACAGTACTGAATCCGTACATATAGAATTGAAGTTTTCAATGACTTCAGTATTGGATGTAGCTCCCTCTTAGGCCATCTGGGCATTAGAAATCACTCTGTGAGTGTGGCTTGTAGATATGCTTTACATAATCTCCTCTTTTTGTCACCACTGACCCAATTTACAACTCTTTCCCTTCACCAAAAAAGTCAGTGAAGTGCAAACCTTTAACAGTTCTGAGCTTATTTGTTTTTTAAATGAAGTGATAAAATTAAATGCCTCTTTGTGTTTGTTGTTTTACAATGTTGCACCTGAAATATTTCATATACTGTTCAGAAAATAAATATATCCTTATCATTTTATCTCCTTGCTCTTTTTAATAAACCATTTACATTTCTCAGTGGAGATGTTTTGCTGGAAACATTCCATCTACTGGTCATCGCCAAATATATCATCGATGTAACTTTTAAATATGCAACTGTGTAAGCAAATAAGAATGTGGTGACTCACACACCATGTCACTGAAATAAAAAAGGTTGTTTTAATTTCGTCGTAAATTGTATTTTTTCGTCGTAAATTGTATTTTTTTTTTTCTGATCTTGGAGCTCATATTACAAATTTTCCTATTTTCTCTTGTAATATAACCCCTTTAGATGGAAAGATCAAAGAGAGAAAACTTAATGATGGTGGTCAGCATGAAATCATAGAAGTGCCATAAAAGTTTATAGGCGCACAAACCTATGGCTGGGTGTTCCTTCTCAGTCTTAATAATTTATAAATGATTACTAAAGTAATGTGGTTAAGTGCCCCTGGTTTTCACTGTTAACCTAATAGTCGAATTGTACTATAAAATGTAATTAGCAATAACCATAACTTTGTTTTTTAGTTCTGGACAGAATGGTAATTAAATGCCACTTAGGTGGGTTTTTTCCATTTTGTTTTTATTTTTATTTGTGTCCCATAAGGGAGACCTCCACTCACTTTCACTCCTGTAAACACAATATTAAGTGAAAGGACATATTTCCAAAGTATTGGAACAGGTTCCTCCATTGAAAGGCTTCCTCTTCCTTTCTGTTGCAGAGACCATTCATATTTTGGCTTTTCCCTCACTTTCAGTCCTGGTGACAATTCTCACCCAGACAAATAGAGAAGGGAATCTCCTCAGTGGGGAATAACACAACAATAAAATCCTCCCTGAGGTTCTAACCACCCCTGCTCTATCCAAAACTTAAGAAAAGCTTTAGATATTCCTAAATTATTTGTTAACAAATGAATGTTTGTTCATTAAGGACTGGTGTGCCATTGGTTGATGTGCAGTGTGACAGACAGCTTTCCTTTCAAAATGACATCATGTCTGTCCTGTTTGTTGCCTATAGAGTAACTTTGAAGAACCTATAGCTTTACAAGAAATGGATACCAGTAATGGTGTACTGCTACCTTTCTACGATCCTGACTCCAGTGTGGTTTACCTTTGCGGCAAGGTAATATATTTGTGTTGGATGTTTGTTCTTGTTTGATTTAAGGAGGGGCATTCTTAAATCTCTGCTTACAGAGACCCCGTATCCAGACCATTAATTTCAACAATAATCTTCCCATGGGATTATAGGTGTGTTTAACATATTTTAGTTATGTTATTTACATGTAAAAACCTTACTTGTGTAGACATTCAAAAGCCCTAGAACTGCTGCTGGGTGTCACCATGTTGGATGTGATGTCAGCAGCCTCAGAGCTGTTACTCAACACTCTATAGTACTTCCTTTCCCTGGTAGCTACATGAAAGCTTATGTAGGGAGGTGAGGGGTGGATTTGCTGAGCCAACACAAACAGTAATTGGACACTCCCAGAAGAGGAGAGGGCCAGAACATTCGAGATAGGAGAGGGCTGTGCTAGGGGATTGACTTTTCTGAAGCCAAATTCAGAGGCACATTGCAAGTAAATACAAAATTGTTTAGGGAACAGAAAAATGATGCAAGTAAGCATTTCTGACATCCTGGGTCTATGTAAGATTGCTGTATGTGGGTGGTCCTTACTTTTTAAGGCAAGAAGTAGTTGCCTTAAAAAATTGTTTTGAAACTGTAAAGGGAGTGCCTGTGTTAAGATTTAGGTGGTCTGCTATGCATATACTGGGTGGCTCTCACATGTGTCACAGTTTTATTGGATGACCACTACCTTTCTGATACTCAGATGAATTGTTTGAAAATAAATATGTTTATGATACAAATGTATTATAAGGCTTTATGTGTGCAGTTTTCTAGCTGCACTGTCAGTCTAAGCTAGAATACATCTATTTAGCAGAGGAATAGTGTAATTTAGCTACATCAATACCATAACAATAACGTGTGTCTTGGTGGTGAACATAAATTATAGAAATTGATTAATAGATCTTCAGGTCTAAATAATTAATAGGACTTCCGATAGGTATGTAATCTTAGACATTTGTGCAATTTCATTTGATGTGTGGATCCTGCTTTATTTATTTATTTATTTTATTTTTCTTTAAATGCTTTCTCAATCACAGCAGGTACTTGTGATAGTATACTTGCTATTTTTAGGGATATATTTTGAAAATGGATGAAACAGATGTACTATTTCCATTGCCTTGTTTTAGGGTGATAGCAGCATTCGATACTTTGAGATAACAACTGAAGCTCCCTATGTCCATTACTTGAGTACGTTCAGCAGTAAGGAACCTCAGAGAGGAATGGGTTTCATGCCCAAGAGAGGCTTGGATGTCAGTAAATGTGAAATTGCAAGGTAAGCTGAAGGGGTCTAGATGGGTTGGTAGAAATGGGCAATGACAAGGATGCTTGGTCTAAGTATATCTATAAGTGAAGGGAACTCTTAAGGCATCAGCTTAACAAGACATTTTGGACAATTTCATGCTCCCAACTTTTTGGGAACAGTTTTGGGATGGCCCCTTCCTGTTCCAACATGAGTGCACAAAGCAAGGTCCATAAAAACATGGATAAATGAGTTTGGGGTGGAGGAACTTGACTGGCCTGCACAGAGACTTGACCTCAACCCAATAGAACACCTTTGGGATGAATTAGAGCGGAGACTGCGAGCCAGGCCTTCTCGTCCAACATCAGTACCTGATCTCACAAATGCGCTTCTGGAAGAATGGCCAAACATTCCCATAGACGCACTCCTAAACCTTGTGGACGCCTACCCAGAAGAGTTGAAGCTGTTATAGTGGCAAAGGGTGGGCCAACTCAATATTGAACCCTACGGACTAAGACTAGGATACAATTAAAGTTCATGTGCGTGTACAGGCCGGCTTCCCAATACTTTTGGTAATATAGTGTGTGTGTGTGTGTATGTATATGTATGTATGTATATGTGTATGTGTATGTGTGTGTGTGTGTGTATGTGTATATATATATATAGATAGATAGATATATATATATACGGAGCAGTTTGTACACCAATGAGGAGGTACCATTAACCTGTATACATGTTTTTTTATCATAGCTCAACAAGACCAAAGTGGGACTTTATAGATATTACAATTGCGTCAGAACATACTTCTAAAATTCATAGGTCTTTTATTCATACCATCTTTAAAGAATAAAATGGATGAGATATCATTATTATATTTTTGCAATTACATATATGAAGCAACATTCCTCTCCCAGACATCCATCATTGCATGGTCAACCATATACAACCATTTGCAGATCTTGATATGAGTGAGGTGATGGGCTGTACTAGATATTTGACACTTCCTATACATGTCTTCAGAGTTGCCTTTGCAGAGATGGCACTTTGGGGGATCCTATTAGACATGCTGTATGTTTATCTGTCTTTATCTGTCTATTATTATTATTTGCCCAAAGCCTCCTGTGATTGGTGGGTCCTACCTTGTTAGACTGTATTATAGTGATGGGCCAAACATCCCCTGTTCGGTTCGAATTCGAACTTTAGAACATGGAAAAAGTTCGAACTCAATGCAAGTCTATGCGGGTAGAACTTTGAAAATGAATTGACCCCATTTTGAAGGCTTATATGCAATTTATTGGCCATAAAAAAAGGGTATGGGAATTCGGGTACTGCCCTGGGGGACATATATCAATGAAAAAAAACCTTTTAATAAATACAGTTTTTAAAGGAGCAGTGTTTTTAACATTACTTAAAGGGAAACGATAAAAATTCATTTAAATATCATACCTGGGGGGTCCCCTTAAACTGCCTGCAAAGTGGCGCATCTGTACAATGTAAAGAAACCTGCAGCAGCAAAAATTACATTTATAAAGAAAAAAATGACATTAAAAAAAAAATAAAGCAGGCGGTTCCCCCTCCTAAACAATACCAGACCCTTTACGTCTGGTAGGAATGTTAGGAGGAACCCCATTTAAAAAAGAAAAAGGGGAAAAAAAAGCTTGCGCTTCCCCCCAAAAGTCATACTAGACCCTTAAGGTCTGATAGGAATTTTAGGGGGGACCCCATATCGTTGGTTGTGGGGGTGGGGGCATGGGGCTTATTCACATCAGGGTACCTCTTTAATAAAGAGGCACCCATATGTGGCCCCCCTTCTGAATAAGTAAGGGGTACATGTACCCATACCCATTCACGAAAGGGTTAAATACAAGTTTTAAAAAAGAGGCCAGACTTTTTTGTAAAAATCCTTCAATTGAAAATAAACCAAAAGACAAGTTTTTGACAAGTCTTTTATTGTAAAAAAACAAATAAAAACAAAAATGGATCCACCAACGTAATCCAGGGTCAATCACGACATCCAGTGTTGTCCAGGACGACGACGACTCAACTAAATAAAAAATAAAATATTAAACAATAAATAGAAATAATAATTTTTAAAAACGACGCCCGCCGTCCTGTCTGCTCGCAACGAACTCCCGCCACAGAATGCCATTTTGACAGATGCCAGCAACATATAAACAATTGGGTGGAGCTAGCTGTGACAGCTAACTCCGCCCAACTGTTTACAGTTGTATGGCATCTGACAGGTGTGCCATGATGACTGCCCAATCATGGCTCTTACCGAGTAATGGGCCCTGATTGGACAAAGTCTTGCACCTGACCTGCGGTCAGTATAAAGGCTTTAGCCAATCAAAGCTCCCAAGGCACTGTGCCTTGTGGGGCGCTCAGCAGCCGAAAACACAAACTACCAATGTTTGAGTCAAACTCACGCTCGACTTGAACATCAAGCCCATCCCTACTGGATATATGCCAATTTCAGCGGTGATAGATTAACCATATGGGTACCTCTTCTATCCTCTATGGCTCCACCTGGTGCCGAAAGGGATGCTTTCTGTGCACATGGAGGGCATAGATTTGTTTTAATTGGCTAATGTCTACATATTAAATTCTTTGTAACAATATTTTTATGCTCCATCTTTCCTGAGGAAGTGGACCATAGTGTTCACACAATACATTGAATATCCAGCACAGTCCATCATATCATTGATACCAAGATCTGCAAATGGTAGTAATGATGGGCATCTGGGCAGAAATGTTGGTTCTTTTATGTATTTGTAAAAATGTAATAATGATATAAGCCATTTTATTTTACTTACGACATAAGTAAACAAATTGTGAATATTAGTAGTATTTCTTGATACAATTGTGGTACCTATAAAGTTCCATTTTGGTCTTGTTGAGCTATGATGGAATTTGCCAACACAATCTGTGTGCAATGAATTTAGGGTAGCTATCATAAAGCTGTGCAGTGACTTCTTCCATTCTCATGAGTCTAATAACGTTTATTACCCTTTCCCTAACTGATGGAGGGGTGATTAATCTACAGTGACTGGGAATTGGGGATCTAGCTGGTACCAGGCAAAATCTAAATAACCCGTTACAGGCCTTGGACATAGAGCCTGGTATTATGGAGAGAAAGGAAGCTTGAGGGGAAAATTGCCACAAAATACTGGTACACATTTGGGATATCTAAGAAACCATGTCCCGGAGTGTTTGTATGGGAACACATGACCACCATACCGGTAACACTGATCATCCTGGATTTCCACATTTTCTATATTGTCTGCAGTTATCAGAGGAGAATTAATTGAATAGTTATGTATCTATCAATTAACAACCTAAAAACTGTAAACAGAAAGAAACGAAATAAAATTAATATTTGATGTGTTCGCATTTGCCTTTAAAACAGCATCAATTCTCCTAGATACACTTGCACACACTTAAGGATTTTGCAGGCATAAGTACATGATTAAACAATTATAACAAACGGATGCTACTGATCAGCAACATCACTTGTAAAGCTGGCCATACACCTTACAATTATGTGCAGATTTTCTGTGGTCAGATGGAAAAGGTGCAACAGATTCCTCCATCTATGCTTAACTGTGTAGATGGAGTAATCTCCACCTGGGCCAATCTGTTGCACTTTTTCCATCTGACCACAGAAAATCTGCAGATAATTGTAAGGTGTATGGGCACCTTTAGTTAAAATACAAACCTTAAATCAAACCTAATCGGCTGTGTAGGAGGAATGAAACTGGTTGAAGAAAAGCCATGCTCTACTTGCAACCTAAAGTCACTGAAGACAAGTCTATTTAAAGAACCTTACACAACTGCAAGGCTGGGCACAGCAACGAAACCCAGGGTGGCCTTATTTCATCGACAAGGTCTCTCACATGCAGAAATTTCAAGAAAAGTTTTTCTAGAT
Source organism: Nanorana parkeri (assembly GCF_000935625.1). Lineage (NCBI taxonomy): Eukaryota > Metazoa > Chordata > Amphibia > Anura > Dicroglossidae > Nanorana > Nanorana parkeri. Next base: position 640,494 of record NW_017307119.1, read on the forward strand.
GTGCTGCCCAAATTTTTTTGCACAAGCGCAAAAAATCGAGTAGCCTTGACAGCCGAAAAAGCAGTGGTTGGCCAAGGAAACTTAGTGCAGCAGGTACAAGGCACATCATGCTGCCATCCCTTCACAAACAGAAGATGTTCAGTGATACCATCAGCTCAGATTTGGCAAAAACCAGTGGGACCCGGGTACACCCATCTACATTCTGGAGAAGTCTGATCAGAAGAATTTTGGATAAAAAGGCAACACCTCTGATGTTGAATCAATGCCAACGGACTCGCTTATGCATAAAAACAAAAGAACTGGTGTGCAGAAAAATGGCACTAGGTGCTCTGGAGTGATGAGTCCAAATGTAAAATATTTAGCTGTGACAAAAGCTAGTTTGTTTGCTGAAGGCCAGGAAAGCAGTACAGGGGTGTGTGTTTGAAGGCAACAGTGAAGCATGGTGGAAGTTCCTCACATATTTGGGGCTGCATTTCTGTACATGGCGTTGGGGATTTGGACAGAAGTGTTTGGTTTCCTCAATGCTGAAAAGTACAGTCAGGTACCTCTTCATAATACAATAATATGAGAGAGCGTCTGATCATCCCAAAATTTTCTGCAGCAGGACAATGAACCTAAACATACAGATAAAGTTAAAAAAATTCTATTTTTAGCAAAAAGAACAGGAGTCCAGGAACATAAAATATGGCCCATACAAAGCTCTTATCTCAACATGATTGAGTCTGTCTGGGATTATATGACGACAGAAGCAAATGAGCCATTTTAAATCCACAGAAGAACTGTGGTTAGTTCTCCTAGATAGTTGGAACAGCCTACCTGCTGAGTTCCTTAACTTTGTGCAAGTGTACCTAAGAGAATTGATGCTGTTTTAAAGGCACGTACTGTAGATATATAATTTTCTATATGGACATTTGGGACTATATTCAGATTTAGCTACAGATCATATTTTGGGCAATGATTTGATGACCTCTTGTGGACAGAAATGAATCTAGCAGTGAGGACTGAAGAGAAGCCATCGCTCAAATGCTAGTAAATGGGAAAATAAACATTCTAATGTATAAAGGGGGAACTCAACTTTTGCCTTGGGTCCCGCCTTAAAATCAACACCAGAGCCCTGTCTAGGTTAAGGGTTTTGGTATTGGTTTCTTACAATTATATTTTTAACACTTTACATTGGGGTTCCTTGAGACTTTGTATGCTTTTAAAAGGTGACGTGACTGAGAAAAAGTTGAGGAATGCTGGTCTACTTGACTCAATAATAATACATTTTTATACATATTTGTACAGGTTTTACAAGCTGCATGAGAGGAAATGTGAGCCCATTGTTATGACAGTACCAAGAAAGGTGAGCTATGTATAGTCTTATTAGGCAATTGTAAACCTTTAGTGGTCTTGTTTGGTGCTCCCTTTGTGCAGACTATGGAGAAATGTACTGTATATATACTGAGCAGTTTGCAAACCAATAGGTTCTTGTTTTGTGTCTTACAGTCAGACCTATTCCAGGATGATCTATATCCAGACACACCAGGACCTGAGCCAGCCCTGGAAGCAGATGATTGGTTTTCAGGACAGACTGCTGACCCTTTATTGGTATCGTTGAGGGATGGATATGTTCCTGTCAAAAACAGAGAACTTAAAGTCACCAAGAAAAACATTCTTGGCAACAAACCTCCAACTGCGCCACGTAGAAGCTACTCTTCCTGTGACTCTGGTTTCTCAGTAAGTTAGTCTTCTCCTTAGGTAAAGAGAGTCTTCACAGCTATAACATATCACTTTGTAAAGTAACAGATCTAGAGATATGTGCTGAAAGCTGAAATCAGGCTTGTAGTGAGAGTGCTTCCTCTACAGGCTGATGGATAGAAGGGGGAGGTGTTTATGTCACTAGTCAGAAGATGGAGCACTGGCTTGGAGTCTGTAAGGCTTTATATACTGCTGCCATCCTCGCCAGCCATGCTTACCTCACAATACAGAAGGGGGGCTGGATCTACTTTGGCAAGTAAAACTATTCCTTAACATGTTTTTATGTGTTCGTTGTGCCTTGCTGTTTTATTTTGAACAAGTTAATATGGTCACACACTTGTGCTCAAGGGAATGTTGTCACTGTAGGAGCAAAGACCATCAAAATAAAATAGGCCATAGTTGTCTTTGTTTCTACATCAGGTTCTATCAGCAAAGCTACGCTTCTAACACTAAGGGGTCTATTTATACACAATTTGTGGAGCCATTTGCCCTGTGAATCTCTGTGAATGTTTGTTCTGGGTGAATAAATGCAAAAAGGAATATTCTTAGTATATTTTCTTTTTAGATCACTGTACTGAAAGACCACATTATGGCCACTAGATGGAGCAGAGGAGCATGGCAAATAAGTCTTTCCAATGCTCTTCAGCTCCATCTAGTGGCCGTAATGTAGTATTACAACACATTACATTCAACATGAAAAGAAGAAGAAAATGCTAGCAAGGATTCCTTTATCAATGTGTGAGCACTAAACATAAGTATTGGTAATTGGAGTGGTCCAAATTCAATATTTTTATTAGATAAAATATCATGAAACATGCCAACATTTTTAAGGTGACCCAGAGACCCCTTCTTCAGGGTTTTTAAGTTTAGAATGCAGCCAGGGAGCTCCTGCGCTTCAAGTGTGTTGCATTTTACAAACTGTCCACTCCTAGAGAACCGTGGTACAGTATGTTGGTTAATCTTATAGCTGGCATTTCTTGTGTCTTCCAAAAGAAACAGATGCTACAAAGGAGAATGATTGACAGAAGAGAAGTAGGAGAGGATTTTGACTGTGATGAGGGAATAAGGGGATGATTTATTGCATCGTACTAGTACCATGCTTGTTTTTGGGGTCTGCAAAACAAGTGCTGACTTAATTGGTACAAAAGTCACTGATTATTGATCTAATAACTAATATTTCTATTCACTAGCGAGTCTCCCTTGAAGACCTACTTGAAGAAATCAAATGCTTGCGAGGCATTGTCGAGTCGCAAGATAAGCGCATCTCTAACCTGGAAAACCAATTGCATGTACTGTCCAATGGCACTGACTGAGCCGGACTGAGATTCCGCCATCCAACCCAGAATGCACTTCAAGAGTTACATGCCCTATTTCCTAGCAAGCAAATCTGATTATGTTTTACCAGAGGGGATGGAGCCAGCGCATGGACTCCTCAAGAACTGCCCCAAGTTCATGCTCTTCATTGTTAGGAGTCTCTCAGAAGAGGCCCACTTCCTGGGGATATGTTACTTCTGAGGGACTGAAGATAAATACTGTTTTATTCCAAAGTGCTAAAGGAATCCTCCATCTGCAGCCACACAGAGAGCTTGGTCATCAGGCTGCTTTGACTGACGATTGGGAGATTTGGCAGCCTGGCATTACAGCTAATGCCTGTAGTTTGCAAAATTGTGTTAATTGTTACAGTGGGACATTGTATTTCCAGCCAATAAGAAGCACATGGGGGGTCTCTCTATTGCATTGCTGTTTTATTTTATGCTTTTATGATTTTTCCAGATGTTTTTAATGATTGTGCTTTCAAACCTTTAAGAAACCGGCCAACATGGTTTATGCCAGAGGACAATGTTTTAGATCCATATAGAGTTCAGTCTTAGGACCCGCTCAGAAGCGACATAAACTTCACCCTAATAAAGTTAAAAACCCCATGGTCTGCTGGCTTTGCTAATGCCATTAGTAGAACCAATGCCCCATCATGTCTTATCTAGGTGGTCTTAGTGTAAATCAGTACTCCTATAATACACATGGCCTTGTAAAATGCATCTGTTGTAAGAGGACAGTGAAAGCTGTTGGCCAAACTAATGCCCTGGGGAATGTTGGATGTCCTTTCAGAAGTGCTATTACTTCCTAGTTACTAAATAACGTTCCTGTAAATGGTTTTTCATTTATTGGAAAAATTCCCCGAATGCAAGTGACAGGTGCACTTTACAGTGTTTCAAGTTTATGCTGAAAAAAATCTGGTGGTCACATTTGCACATTGTAAAACGTTTTATCAGAGGGATGTGCAGTTTATTACTTCATTTTGTTTAAATACTAAAAAGAGAGTTGTTTCCCTTCATTTTTCAGACGATGACCTTGATAAGCAGAGGAGGAGTGTTAGGACGTGCGCCTGGGATGTAGCATATGCTGTTTCCCTTCGCCTTGTAATGTCATGGGCTATTAAGCTAGGGCCAGAGCAGACATAGAAGACCTTTGCATGGGCATAGGCAGTTTTGTTTCCCAGTACATTCTGTATGATTCAACTACAAATTATTTGATAGGACATCATTATTTTTTCACAGCAACCTTTCCTATGAAATTATCCAGGTCAGAAGGTTCAAAATACTTTGGAATTGCTTGTTACTGGATGAATTTGATAGTGATTTTATGTGAAAGTTACTATGCTTCCACACTATGCCAGGGGTATGAATGACATACAAATGAACCACATTCTAAGTATCTCCAAAGAACTGATTGACTTCAAATTAACACGTAACCTCATCCAAGAGCAGCAAGACTTGCTGGACATACGTTATGTGACTGATGGGTGTACAGAGCCGTGTCAATATTGATCAAGTGGGCATTAGTGGAATACCTATCTCTGGTCATATTTCCCCTTTTATACATTTTTTTTGTCCACCCAATAACTTTAATTTGGCCAAATCACACATTGATTTCACTTAGGGTTCATTTGCACAGGTGTTCCGTCCTTGACCTGTTTGAGCTAAATTCAGCTCTCCATAACTGGATAGAACTTGCTGCTTACTAAATGTAATTCTAATCTTTCAGTATGATAGGACAGACAGTGTAACAGGCTATCCCGAGTGAACAGACACAATAGAACATGTCCTACTACGTTCTCTTTATTTGTCACCCCAAATATGAATATACCATTTCATCACTTTAATTTTAGGGTTCACCATGCCAGAAGTGATTTATTCAAACAGTGATGAATGGAACAATGTATACACTGAATACAGCCAAAAGTGACCACTGGAATACACACCCCGAATCTAGATACATACACAAGACACAGACATGTTTGCTTACAAAAAAGCTAATTTAACAAAATGTATGATCTGAATCCCTGTACATGAAACTTACTTCAGGATTCCCATTTTGAGGCCAAAGGCAGGTATGTTGTTCACCGACCTTTAACTGAAACGGGTTAGGATATAAATATAGGAATAGACATTACTCCAGCAATTAGAGGTCACCTAATGTCTGACAGTTGCTGACCTCACAGGCTGTCTCCCAGATTCTAGTAGTGCAGTGTGTGAAGTCAAGACAGTAGAATGGCAGCAACTTTAAAACGCCCCTATCCCCATAGGGTCACTTTTACCTAATAAGTAACCTGCACAAACATCAATATACTTCGCTTTCTGGCAGCTCATATATGGAAAAGCTGCCACTTCTTCACTTCCCAGTCACTGCAAACACTTCTGGGTGTGTAGAATACTTGCTCCCCCATCTGCTGCTATGGTTCTCATTGCCAGCTCATACATCGCTACAGATGAAAACTGCAGCATTTGGTAAAAGTGATCCTGTGCTGACAGGGTCACTTTAAGATGACCTCTGACTCCCTGACAAAATGTTAGGCTTAGGACAAGTAAAGCTAAATCAGAAGCAAAGCTAAATAGGGGGACCCAGTGCATGTCTTGGGGACCCAGTTACAACCTTCATCCTCCAGATGTAAAATGGGGATAGTGCAGTTGGTAAAAGTTGTTTGTCTGCCTGTCCCCACACAGTAGTACTTGGAGGAAGTTGGTGTCTGATAGAGAAGGGACATGCTAATACCGACAATGCAAATAAAGCGGCATCCCTGTATCTATTGCAATCCTTATTAATGGCAATCAAAGTGATGGGGGGTTTAAAGATGCTACCTTAATTAGGGCCCCATTTTGCCTTATTCAGTTTTTTGCATCATAGGCAAGCCTACACTGTTATATTTAAGATTGCAAATTCCTGCAATAACTCAGATGGGACGGGTTTACTTTAAGCCAGAACTGTTAACTATAGGAGAGACCTGTGTAGTTGCTAAATATTTCTTACTAAATACAAGGAGAAGATTATACTTGTGAGAAAAAGAAATCATCTACTGGCTGGGATAGGGCATACTTAGAATTCTGCTGTCAGACTATTATTGCTTTTTAATCCGTTCCTTGTTTTGTTTTCATCATAATCCTTGTTTTACAACCTGGCATAATGATTTTACCTCAAAAAATCAATGTGTGTAATATGAAATAACCATCTGTATTATAAGCAATTGCACTTTGTGTCCCATAAAAATAGTTTATATTTTCTGAGACTATACATTTGCCTTACATGCAGATAGACCGATATTTTTAAATATGGTTCAATGTCTTTAATTGGTCATATCAAACCGCCTGTATGTGAGGCTATGGCATTTTGTGTTGTTCTCTGTGAATCTTTGTGCACTGAATCATGTAACAAAACATGGCTGCCAGTTGACTTTTTTTACTTGCAAAAGCATGTGCTGCTGGCCCCAAATGGCAAAGATTAAAATTATAACATGTATGTGTGTGTCATCTCCCCTTCACTAAATGACAAACGCAAAAAAATAAGTTGTAATTCAAAACCTCTTTGGACAAAGTGTGACTAGCCTCAAATAGATTTTTTCATATGAAGTGTCTAGAGTCTAGTAGAGTGTAACACTTCCAGGTATGTATTTCTTCTCACAGAGATTCCCGTTTCACTTTATTTATAAAATAGATTTTTTTTAAAAGCATATAAGAACATTATAAGAAAAAGCATGGTTCAATATAGCATGACATCACTCATAGGACTTAAAAATCAGCTACTCTCAATGGCTTCTCTTCAGTTTACATTCATGTATAAATATAGAAATCTGGGTAACAACTACCATTGGTTTGACCATACATCCTCTGTAAATGAAAGCTGATTCATGCAGTGGAACAGAAGTAGGACAGGATGTGAAAGGAAATCTCTGACATAGAAAAAAATAAACTCACAGGAATTTTCATTTCTCTACGCCATCCAAAGAATTCTGGAGATACACACTTTAAAGCTGCCCATGGGCATAATATAAGCTTCAAACTATCCAGCTGCTGGAGGATCAGCAGATCTATGGTACCTGCAGACAAACTGATCATTCTGAGGATAATACAATCTCTGTTTTTCAGCTGCTATTAAAATTTGAATTTAAGTCCTTTAAAATGGATTGAAAATAGAAATATTTAAAGTTAAAGGAGAACTATGGGGTTAGGACTTAGGGTAATGGGAGGACACAAACTAGCGTCCTCCCGTCACCCTAAGCTCAGTATACTGTGAACTACAGCTCGCGGTATACTGAGACGCCGCAGCTGAAACGGATCCCGACAATTATGTCTGGATCCGCCCAGCTGCGTAAGCGACAGCTGGCTCTGCCTATCTAGAGGCAGAGCCAGCTGTACCCGCACCCTCCCTCGTCCGTTCCGCCAGTCAGCGCTGGAGGATCAGAGCGGGGAGGGGGAATCCAGCCCCTCCCTGTCACGGCTCTCTGCCGTGACAGGATCGAGAAGTGAGCGAACGCCGGTATGTGTTCGCTCACCTCCCGATTTACTGAGCCGACCTGTGACAGTCTCATTGTCACAGGTCGGCTAGAACTATGAGGTGAGTGAAAAGCACTCACCTCATAGTTCTCCTCCTTTAACAGAGTTCCCTGCTTCTCTGGAGTGTTTGCTGTGGTGGATTGCATGATGATCTTTATAGAAAGCACTTAAGAAACAAATTTATCAAAACCATTAGTCTGCTTCAAAATAAAACCGCTTCTGTTCCCCTGCAGATAAAGTGGTGCTGGAAGTTGGTCCAGGACTCCCTTCTGGAGGAGGCTCTTCCATACATATAGGAGTCTATTTTTAAGCAATATGCAGGACCCTTCTTCCTGCTGATATCTGCAAATGTTCATTTTGGGGCGCATAATAACAAAAACAAATGTTCTCAATATAGTTATAATATATAAACGTATTTCCTGCGCTCCTCAGCTCCATTTAGTGGCAATAATGTAATATTACAACTTGCTTCACTGGAGCTGGAAAAAGCTTCATTTAGTGCTCTAAATGTCATATTACAACACTACATTCGAACTTGGAAAAAATAAATTCATTTTTGGCAATGTTCACAGATATTCACAGAGGAGAAGGCCCTGCAAATTGTTTATAAATAGACCCAATAGTGTAAGCTCCACTAAGCATATATGTACCTGTTTTTGAAGCAATCTCAATAAAGTGTTGCCTGACGGTGGTCAGATAGGCATGTCTGACCACTCTCGTATGTCTCTAAACCTGTACAGTGCCCATGTAGAGGGAAGTCGTCCCTCCTCTTATTCTTTCCCTCCCCTTATTCTTACCTTCCCCCTTACATTTTGCTCACTTTCCTGCCTCCTTATTTGCCCATTGAAGTATAGTAAAATCCCAAGTATTTTTTAATCCTAAAACAAGAATGTAATATATTTCAGCTTACCAGTCCTTAGATGCAGTGGCTACATTAGTTTTTTTTTTCTGCCTTTTTCCCCATATATATTTGTCTGGTAATCCTGTGGAAAACACACTTCCTGTCCTAGTTACACTCATTCACTCCACTGTAGGGCGCTTAAGCCATATGGGACTAGCATTAGAGCTGATAGGGAGTGTCCTACATTGGAAACTTGTTGGAAAATCTCTGTGTGACAACAATGATTCTTTCTTCTACTCAGTGTGAAGTGGTAAGTGTTAAACTTGCATGTTCTACTGCAGTCTGTTGGGCAAATTGCATCAGAAACACGCCACAGAGGACAAGTAGAAATGTTGCAATGCTGCCTCCGCCCATCTATGGCCAACATAACTATTCCAACCAGGCATGTATGGGGGCTGGATCATTTTTTAAAATGTTTTTTTGATTAAGCTGTTCTTTATATATTTTTAATAGAAATTATAAAATAAAAGCAAACGTCTTGAAATCTGGTAACAAAAATCCTGTTTATCCTAAAAAGATGTGTACAATTTATAAGAATATTCAATAAACCCAAGAAGCTATTTTATATGAAAGCAATGCATCTCCTGAGGGAAAGCAATTTACACAGCGCACATTCACATCAGTCCCTGCCCTCTAGGAGCTTACAATCTAAGGTCCCTATCTCACATGTATACATACAGGGCCAATTTTGACAGGAGCTAATTAACCTACCAGCATGTCTTTGGAGTGTAGCACAGGAAGAACATGCAAACTCCTTGCAGTTCATGTCCTGGCCAGGATTCAAACTGGGGACCACCAGTACAGCAAGGCAGAAGTGCTAACCATTAAGCCATTGTGCTACATAGTGTTGTTCTGCCCCTGCCATACACCGTGTAGTGTGACTGCATGATGTCTCATGGGGTCTTTACTCCCTCTGACATCTCCTCCTACGTGTATGTTTGTTTCTTGTGGGGGGTTTTTGGGATGTTGGGTGGAGAGTGAAATTGCATGGCAGGGGGGCCCAAAAAAATGTTTGTCATGTGTCCAATCAGTATTAAAGATGGCTCTGAGTATCTGTTAAAGGGCCCCTATGACAAAAGCTTAATTTAAGTTCAGTACAATGTAAATATTGTGGAAAAAGGTGTAAGAGAGACAAGGAAAAAATGGCCAGCATATGGTGACATATCCAATATCTGTCACAAAAGGAATCATTTTGCAAGTACACACAGTGACACAAACCACAAACTTTGACAGTACAGAGCACATACTGCGGCCACAACTATATCCAGCAGAGGGTATCAATATAGTGAAACAACAGGTAACTATGATGTAAAACAGAATTTTGCTACTTTCTTGCTGGATTAGAGACCCATTAGGTTTCAACTGGATTGGGGAACAGCTGCAATGTTGTTCCTTTCACTTTATTTAATAAGGAAGTAACAATTAAGCCTACAAATCACGTACTTATGATGGGTGCCTTGAAGGCACATAGAAACCTAACATTGATTCAACACTACAGCCCACAGAATATCAATACAAAGAGTGCCTAGATCTTTAATGCAACCACTAAATGATGAACTGAAGAATCTACAGGCCAGATGTTTTATGGCACCAGTACACAAAAGTACAGACTGGATAAGCAGTTTGGTGATAGCATATAGACCATCAAGCAAACTAAGAAAAAGCATGGACCCCAAACCATTGAATAAAGCCCTGAAAGGGAACTATAATCCCATACCTACAATTAAAAATATTTTTTCTAAATTTGTTAAAAGCTAGAATCTTTTCAGTATGTGATGAAAAAGATGGCTTCTGGTACATGAAACTAGATGAGCAATCAAGTTACTTATTTTCAACTCCATATGGATAGCATCAATGGCTTAGGCTGCCCATGGGGGCAAGTCCTGGTCCAGAAATGTGTCCATAAATGGTAAATCAATCAGTAGAAGGACTCCCTGGAATAAAAACAATAGAAGGTTATATACTAATAGTTGGAGAAGGTGGTTACATGGAATCTGAAACAAAATATCATGATCAGAAGATGGCACAATATTTGGACAGATGTAGAGAAAAGCAAATCACATTTTAAATGATATTGACTGGGGCTCTATACATTGGACATCTGCTAACTTTGAATGATTTGAAGGTAGCTCCAAAAAAAGTGGCAGCAGTACAAGAAATGCCAACTGCTACGGAAGTTTGGGAAGTTATGCAATTCCTAGGTATAGTTAATTACATTTCCATATGCTGCAAGTGTCTGTCTAATATGTGTGAGCCTTTGAGACATTTGACACATAAAAATGTGCTATGGGAATGGACAGACAAACAGGAAGGCAGTATTCCAGGCAGTGAAAAAGGCCATTGCAGACACAGCCACATTCGAATACTTTACCCAGTTAAAGCAGTGTTAGTACAATGTGAAGCTTTAGAAATGGACCTTGGAGCCATGTTAATACAAGGAAAATAGCCTATCAACTTTAAAAGCAGAGCGCTAACACCTACAGAACAGGGTTATTTTCAGACTGAGAAGAAACTACTAGCAGCTGCGCCTGGGATGGAGAAATTCCACCAATACACCTATGACATGTAGTTGAGCATTTAGATCATACTCCTCTGGAGGGTATCAAAAAGAAGTTACTATTAAAAGTTACTAATAAATGCATCAAAAATACAAATGTATGGCTTTGGCATTAGATCTATGCAGATGTTCTAAATACAACTTACGTAGCCACTGTCACAGAAGGAAAAAGAGACATTGAGAACAGAAATATGTGTGCATACTTAGCTGTATCAAATGACAGGTTAAAAGAAATACATTTGCTATACTGAAAACGATATAACATTGCTGATTTTAAGACCCCATTCACACTGAGCTACATCCAAAAAAGCTTTTTTTCAGAGCGATTTTGAGCTGAGCAACATTGAGCTACAGTGCACATTTTGTCGCGCTACATAGTGCGACTTTTCATAGGGACTTCGTAGCTGCTACATTGGGCTGTAACCAATCAAAAGCGGTCTTGATGTAACATCATTCCTTCCTTCTTATATTTCTGTGCAAAAGTGACACTTCTGTAGATAGAGTTAGGGTGAGGCCAAGTGAACAAGGTTTTGGAATTTTCACCTACACTATATTGCCAAAAGTATTGGGACACCCCTCCAAATCATTGGATTCAGGTGTTCCGTGACATTTCCTCGCTAGTCCTCGTTAATGGTATTATAACAAAGTAGAAGCAACTGGGAACCACAGCAACTCAGCCACGAAGTGGTAGGCCACATAAAATGACAGAGCGGGGTCAGCGCATGCTGTAGCGCACAGTGCACAGAAGTTGCCAACTGTCTGCAGAGTCAATAGCTACAGACCTCCAAACCTTGTGTGGCCTTCAGATTGGCACAACAACAGTGCGTAGAGAGTTTCATGGAATGGGTTTCCATGGCCGAGCAGCTGCATCCAAGCCTTACATCACCAAGTGCAATGCAAAGCGTCGGATGCAGTGGTGTAATCTGGTGTACCTGACCTCACAAATGTGCTTCTGGAAGAATGGTCAAACATTCCCATAGGCACACTCCTAAACCTTGTGGACAGCTTTCCCAGAAGAGTTGAAGCTTTTATAGCTGCAAAGGGTGGGCCAACTTTGAATAACTTTAATTATTTTATTACAATAGCACCTGGAAGTGGGTGGGATATATTAGGCAGCAAATGAACATTTTATCCCTGAAGATAATGTGTTGGAAGCAGACAAAATTAGCAAGCGTTAGGATTAGAGTGACTTTAACAAGGGCCAAATTGTGATTGCTTGACAGCTAGATCAGAGCATCTCCAAAACTGCAGATCTTGTGGGATGTACCCAGTCTGCAGTGGACAGGAACTAGCCAAAGTGGTCCAAGGAAGGAAAGCAGATGAACTATGGACAGGGTCATGGGCGGTCAAGACTCATTGATGCATGTGGCCAAAAGCACCTACAATGGGCACATGAGCATCACAACTGGACTAAGAAGCAATGAAAGAAGGTGGTCTGGTCTGATGAATCACCCTTTTTTTTTCTTCATCATGTAAATGGCTGGGTGCATGTGGGTCATTTACCTAGGGAAGAGATGGCACCAGGATGAACTTTGGGAAGAAGGCAAGCCAGCGGAGGCAGTGTAATGTTTTGGGCAATCTTCTGCTGGTAAACGTTGGGTCCTGCCATTCATGGGGATGTTACTTTAACATGTACCACCTACCTAAACATTGTTGCTGACCAAGTACACCCCTTCATAGAAACAGTATTCCCTGATGGCACTGGCCTCTTTCAATGCACCCTGCCACACTGCAAAAATGGTTCACAAATGGTTTGAAGAACGCAATCAGTTTTAGGTGTTGACTTGGCCTCTAAATTCTCCAGATATCAATCCAATCAAGCATCTGTGGGATGTGCTGGGATAACAAGTCTGATCCATGGAGGCCCCTCCTTGGAAATTACTGGACTTAAAGGATCTGCTACTGACAACTTGGTGTCAGATACCACAGCATACTTTCAGAGATCTAGTGGAGCCCATGCTTCAATGGGTCAGGGCTATTTTGGCCGCAAAAGAGGGACCTACTCATTTTAGGTGCATGGTCATAATGTTATGGCTGATTGGTGTACAGTGTCATAATACCAGTGCATTCATGTGCATGTCATAATGTGCATTATAACAAGTGTTATGTGAGAATGAGCCTTTAGAATAGTAGGACAAAAAAAATCATGCATTGTTTGCCTAAAAAACCAGGATATGCAGTTATATGATTCTTTCTGACTCGTGATTTTGTATCCTATGTCCCTACAATGTAGCAGTATGATTTCTAACTATTAGGTACCGTACATTGGTTAATATAGTAACTGCACTGGCCAACTGACATATTGCTTCCTTGATGCACCCCTCTGTGGTCAAGGGTTTGAGACCCAGGGGGATGACCTCTTGAATTAAAGCTACAGTAAAGGCCTACTATCACAAAAATATTGTATTCGATTAACTGCATGTGGTCAATATAGTATTTACTACATCATTTCCTTTATTTTGCCAACTCGATTTATTTTGTATTCCTCATGTCTTGGCATATCAAGCTGTCCAGCAGAATTGACAGTGACAGGTGTTGGGGTGAACTATAAACAGGGGTGCTTAAAATAGTAATGTTTTAAACCTTTTTTCCCCAAAAGAAATGTGTTCCCCAAAGTTGGGCATTTATTTCTTGGCCTCTTACTTATGATCCATCTAAAACTAGATGTTCACAGGGTGACAGCACTGCAGCAATTTCACTGTTGAACGAACAGCATTGTCAGATCTTGCTGAAGGTAAAAAAGTCAATTGAGGCAGGATAAAAACCTAGAAAAACGATGTTGCAGGGGGATGCAGATAAACAATAAATGCTTTGCTATTACTATGGACACAGTGCACATGTCATTTTTTCCTTTGTGTAGAATTCTACTTTAATACATCTGCATTATTCATGTGGTATGATTGCAGTTCAGTGCACAGTACATGCGTTCCCTTACTGTTTTATATATGTTACTATTCGTCCCTATGAAAGATGTGCTTTGCTGGAAAATGTATCAAATAAGCAGAATTGTTTAAAGGAGTTCTATAGCCCCAGCATATCCTATCCTGTAATACCATCAGCATTGTAATAGGAATACATGCTAGAGCTGTTTTATAATGCAATCATAGCTTACTTGAAATAAATCGCTTTTATGTAGTGAGTGCTGCTTTCTGTCTGCCTGTCACTTTCATCAACTTCCTGGATTCCCAGAGTGCTTTGAATCTCTTTCCCTGCTGCTTGATGTGATGTAATCTTGATTTCTCGAGACTACATATACCATCATGCACAGTGGCGTCACAAGGGGGTTGCGGGGGGTGCGGCCCGCACCCGGGTGCCACCATTGGAGGGGTGACACCAAAATGACTCACAGTCATTTTGGTGTCACCCCCCTCTGAAAAGTCGGGTCATGGACCGAACGCCCGACAGTATCAGGAGAGAGGAGGGGATCCGGCGGCATACCTTATCCCGCCGGGTCACTGTCCCCTCCTCTCTCTGCCGGCGTCCATCACCAAGATGGCCACCGGCAGGTATCAGCATACTGACGCACGTTCGCGATGACGTCATTGCGCACGTGCGTGGTGATGTCACGCGCCTGCGCAGTGACGTCTCCGCGGGGTGACACTCGGTTACCGCTCCGGGTGTCACCCAGCCTCGGGACGCCCCTGATCATGCATTGCTTCCAGCAAGTAATGATAATGTTACATTGTTCAGACGTTGAGTTGTAGTTCAGGGAGGCTCTGGATGTTGTGAAGTGCATATTCACAGGGTGAAATTGTGTCAGTGCATTTAGGAAGTACATCCTATGGACATCTTCAAGTAAGTTTACAAACTTCTAGATAGATATGGTAATTAGGCGTGGGATAGAACTTATGGAAATTCAATATGGAAATACAGATTTATTTTTAGTTTTTCACCATAGATACCCTTTAATGTAGCTGCTACATACATATATGTGATTGTAGTCTAACACGGGTATGAAATATACTGTTACAGGTAGCACTTGTGTAAACATAACATGATTGTGACAAGCTGCCATCTTCAGAGAAGAGATTGCTCATATGCTGCCTATTACACTAGTACAAATGTTTGTGAATGACTAGGAAACAACAGAGAAATAGATCAATAGAAAATAAATTAAATTTGAATGTGCAACTATGTAAAAGCGCTGCGTAAATTGTCAGCGCTATATAAATACCTGTAATAAATAATAATGTGTGCCAGTTCCAATGATTTCCTCATGCACCACATCCCTACTGCAAAGATTAGACCCTGTAAAATCAGTATGATGGATCATCTGTTCATATGTTTATTTCAGGAACTCAATAAAATACATAACTATTAATAACATTATTTAGGTTTTATTCTGTTGACAAGCAGCGGAACAAGATTACAATTCAGGTTTAGTATGGAAAGTACATTTATTTCTGCCCATACTCAAAGTGTATTTCCACTTTGCAGCCAAATGGGGATAACACCTATTTTATATTTCCTCGGAGTAAGTTCACGGAGTTCTTTGAAAAAAATATTTTATATTTGTTACATATTCCCATTCACAGAGCGTGAGCTAAAAAATATTTTAAAAATGCTTCATGCAGTTTCAATTACTTTTACTTGCTAAAATTTGTATTGGTTTCTCCTTCTTTGTAATGGTAACCTGCACCCCAAGGTACTTAGGGAACTAAGCCAGGTTATAACAAGTATATAACCATTATTCCTAATTTTTAAGGAATCCTTAGTGACTGGTAGGGTACCATGTGATTGGCGGTAGGGTACCATGTGATTGGCTACGGTAGTTCCAATATTCAAAAAGGGGGCTAGATGCCAACCGGGGAACTATAGGTTGGTCAGTCTAACATCGGTAGTTTGTAAACTGTTAGAAGGTATAATTAAGGACTATTTGGAAAAATTTGTTAAGGATAAGGGCATAGTTAATGACAATCAGCATGGGTTCAGGAAAGATCGTTCCTGCCTGAAAGTAGGGGTAGTAGGTTTGAACACTGTCTGTCATAACAAAGGGTTGAAGGATTACATCCCTGGCTTCTGCATTGCCTGTGAATGAGAGCAACAATTCCTTTCCTTTCAGTACTATGTCTTTCTATTAGGACAGGTCACTGTGAAGGTGTTCAGAATAAAACCAGAAATCAGCCATACTGCCCGCTGCAACAAAACATAAAACATTTAAGTTATTTTTAGCTATGCTGTGTGAATAGGAACACATGACAAACATAAAGTGAGGTTTTTTAAAAAATGATTACAAAAGTGGAAACACACTTTTTTTAAGCCTATAGCAAAGGAGCTTTCAGCATGTTTTGCACTTTGGGGGGTTTAAACTGATACAAATAACATGTAAAATTCAACACTCAGGACTAATTGCTGGCTTTCATTTGGCAGTAGTATTTTCATATAGTTAGCTCCATTCACATTGGATTATGATCATTTTCAGGCTTTTTGTGCATATTCTTGCCTGTTTTTGGGCTCGAACGTTGTTGTTTTAGCCAATGGATAGCTAGAAACTAGAATGAGGAGATGGTTGTTAGGCACATAGTTGCATGAAAAACACATGTTACGTGCAGTTTTCAGGTGCTCCTATTGTCTATTGTACCAAAAACACACAATTGTGCCCAAAAAGATGCTCATATACTTTTCTGAGCTACTGGAGTCAACGCTCAGGCGTGAATGGGTACAGTTGAAAATATTGAGATTCTTCATGTTGAGTGCTGTTGCACTTTATGAAACATGCAACAAAACACTCAGGTGTGAGGCTTTATGGGCGTAGAGGGATATTTTAAATATCTTAAAAAATGTTTTATATTGCTCATTTTCTATAAATATCTCATTTATCAAAGCAATTGGATTTTTTGTTCAGTTCTTTACAATTGAAATATCCTATGGTTAGTATACTCTATAAAAAAAGTTACTAGTAGTAAACTTGTGTACTTCTAAAGTAAAAAAAACAAAAAACAACTCCAGGCCTTAATGGGTTAATGTGGGTTGTTTCTAGAAATGGAGCACTTTTTTTGTGTGTACTGCATTGTGGCCTGCAGTGCCATCTTTCTGCCATTGGGGGGTGCTGTTTCACCTTTTGCTCACTCCAATTGCTTCATTTGGCACTGTGGTCCATGTAAAATTTTAGGTGCCAAGCATCATCGCTCTGAATGTGCAATGAATTGTCTTCCCCAAGTTTTGCAAAATACACAGATTTATTATCAGGTCTGAAATGTATTATTAAAACCTAAAAGGACACATCAGTTCCTTCCAACAGGTGCATATTAAATGTAATTGCTGTTTTTACTGTGCGGTGCCGCCTTGAAAGTCCTGCTTTGCTTACACGTTGTCATTGATGTCTGTTCCTTGCATTCCTCATTCCTCCAGGGTCTCCCAATGCCATTTCACTGGGGCGACAAGTTTCTAGACTTACAGAGTTTCAGAAAACATATTTTTCTTCCCGTGTTCCCTGGAGCCAAATGAAAGTGTCTGTCATTTCTGCCATAAGCTTTGAAATCTGGTCCAGGACCCACCAGCTCTGAAGGGGATAAAAAATCAATTATTTTTGGTTAGTCTGACAAAATCCTGGCAAAAATACTTAGTTTTCATAATTCTAAGCATATGTTGAAGGCTCAGTGGGAAAAGAACTCCAGATCTTGTTGATAGTTTGTGCACTAGTTGTGTTGTTCTTAAAATAAACTTTTAGTAGTTTGTTCATTTATTGAGATTATTATGGCTTTTACCCTGACACTGAACACCAATGCACAACGGTGATTAGTATGTAACAACATAAATAAACTCTCAAGAACAGGGCCCTCCTAATCCTCCTGTATTGAACTTTAATGTAACTGTTCTGTTTTCCTTTTAAGTGCTGTCCTATATATAAATATATTTACAAAAATATAAATCCTGAATTATAAAAAAAATAAAAATAATAACAATAATAATAAAACATATTTATTATAATCTACATAACCTCCATACCGTTATTTTTCTTATTATTATTATCCAGGATTTATATAGTGCTAACAGTTTGCGCAGCGCTTTACAATATAAGGAAGACATTATAATCACAATACAATTCAAGACAAGATAGTAAGAAGGGCCCTGCCCCTCAGGGCTTACAATCGGAAAGGGAGGGGCAAGTGATACATGAGGAGGTGAATCTTATAATTCAGATAAACTATATACTCTTGTGCTCACTGTTTTCTACATTTATAGTTGTATGGAAATAAATAATAGCACAAATTTGTATATTTGTGATGGTCTCAAGTTCACCTTGACTTTAATCTTTAACATGGAACTCCAGTTAAGATTATTTTAGCTTTGGGTAGACTAGCAAGGGTGTTCTGTCTGTTGCGGAGAGGTTTCTTCATATCACTTTCCTGCAAGTCTCTTCTCTGATTTTCCTGCATGTTTCTTCTCTGAATTTCTTTTATTACTGGAATAAAAGCTCAAGGCTTAAAGGGTATTTCCACTTTTTCAGCCAAATTGGGATAACGCCTATTTTATATTTGTTACATGTTCCCATTCAAGTTGCATAATTAAAAACATATTTTTTAACATTTCTGCTTCCATTTTTTAAGTGCTTTATACTGGCTTAAAAATCCCACTTAGCTTCCCCTATGTAATGTTAAGGAGGGTGCTGTGGGAAGCTAAGTTTATTGTAATTGACCTTGTCTTTACTGTGCTGGCAGATCTCATTTTACAGTTGTAAACTTGATTTGAACACTGTCTGTTCTCATAAAGGGTAAAAGACTTAATGGCATTGTATGTTAATAAGAGGAAGCTCAGTGAGCCCCTCTACTTTATCTTTCAAACTGCTCAGAGTAGCCTGGAATCTGCACATAGGCCTTTGGCAAAGAAATATCTAAAATGTAAGAAATACATTTTAAAAAAATATATTTTTAGGTATGTTGTGTGAATGTGAACACATAACAAACATTTTCCATTAAAGAAAGAGTGAGGGATAACACAGATCAGTGTAACACAGATGGCCATAGTGTTTGGACCCCTTCATTTTGCATTATTGCTTTGAAAGATTACATGAAACTCTCGTCATGTAACCTTCCCAGGTGGGCCATCTGATGAGAGAGAAAATCTATATGGCTCCAAGGGGAGCCATATAGTTTCTGTTTAATCACCAATCAAAAATATATTTGTAGGGTCTTTCCAGAATTTAAGAAAAGCTAACATGCATACACACATAAAATCTATAAACAAGGCCTGACCAGTCTTCATGGTTGAGCTGCACCAATTCCCGATGTATTATACAACCAAGAACAACCAAGATATGGCCAATGGGACTTTTCAGGTGCTAATACCAAGGATTCACACAAAAGAATTCTTAAAAGCTTAAAAATACCTTGTTTTTTTATACAAGAATTCTTTTGATTGTTCTTGTACACATAACAACTAACCTCTCTCTAACACAGTATGACACTAGTCTGCTACGTTTTTTAGTTTGACTCAAATGTGCCTTCAATACCGTATTTGCCAGTAAGCAGTCCATGTACAATTACTTCTTGGATTCACCATGGGTTAGAATTTGTTTTATTATTATTTTGCATGCTTTCAGTGTAATGGTGGTCCACATTATTAGCTGTGTAAAAAAAATGGATGTATGAGAGGTACTGTGAAATTTGGCACTGCCTGTTATAACAGAGACACATCTCTATAACTGTTACACAAAATGAAGGAGTCCTGAGACATCTTCAGTTTCTACAGGTTAGAGTATGAAAACCTACACAGTATCAAGTGCCTTGCATGTGATAAGTGCAGTCTGTCTTTCTCAACATCTCATTCTTGGAGTGGTTAAAAATGGGCCAATAATGCAAACAATGGTTACAATTTTAGGCATCATTGTCCTTTTTCTTAGGTGGTGATAAAAAGTCTCTCTAGTAGGCTGGAAAATCTCCTGGTAAGTGGGAAAAGTGTAGGAAAAGATTAGTTCTCAGGCAAAAGACAGGCAGATACAGTATTTAGCCAAAAGTTGGTAGACGCCTGACCATCACACTTGGCACAATATTTTTGCAGAGTGTCTGTGGGTATTTGTGGCCATTCTGCCAAAGGAGCATTTCTGAGATCAGGTACTGATGTTGGAAGAGAAGACCCGTCTCACATTTGGCATTCCAATTCATCCCAAAGTTGTTCAGATGGGTTGAGGTCAGAACTCTGTGCAGGCCACTCAAGTTGCCCAACACCCAAGTGGTCAATCCATGTCTTTACGGCTATGGCTTTATGCACAGGACGAGAAGTTTTCCCAAACTGTTGCCACAAGACCAGGAGGGGACAATTGTCTAAAATGTCATTGTATGCTGTAGTATTAACAGTGCCCTTCACTGGAAACCCTTGAACTCAATCATTTAGAAGAGTGTCCATATATGTTTGGTCATACAGTATAGTGTATATCCACATTATTTCCAGCTTATCATTCAGTAAAGTCACACAAAAAGCAGGTACACACGCCGGTGTACAAAGTTCAGTCTACTGATGTCATATTGGTGGAACATGAATTCTGTCTGATTGCTAAAGGATTCTGCCTTGTGGAGATTGCTCTTTGCCATATTAGATGTTCTCATTTGTTAACAAGGTTTGTTTTACATATAATGAAGTAAATAGATCAATAATCCTACATCCCCACACCCCCTTTTTTAAATAGATGTGAAAATGTCAGAGGAATAACTGTAAATGTCTGATGACCTGATACAATTATTCTAGACTTTCACCTTTTCTTTCTCAGCTCTGACATTCACCCAGTGACATTACTGAAGCCTTCTGTACAATGCATTCTAATTCAGCTCATCACAATCTAACTGACATTTTGAACCTGCACTAGGAAAATGACAGCAGTTATCTGATTACTATGGATGATACGTATCTTTTCCTTTGCCCGTGTTAGTATAAATTAGCTGACAATATTTCCCATCTCCAAAATGGGTCATATAGACTATTTTTTACAATCACATCTACTTTTATAATGGTGTGTAACAGCTTAGAGCGTACTTAGAGTACATTATGTCTGAAAACACAGACGGTACATATTACCAATCACTACCCTATTCACTCTAGCTGCCCCCACACTGACATTAACAGTAGGCTGGCACCGCTTTCTGTGACACTACCTGAATCAATGCATGTCATATTCATAAAGAAAACCTGTCTGTGACAAGACCTAACTAAATTTACAGTACAGAATGACAGAAGACACCACCAGTTGACACTATGGGGTATAATTATAAAAAATTCACAAGGCTGTTCACCCTGTGAATATCTATAAATGTTCGTTGTGTGCGAATACACACAGAATTAATGTTCCTTAGCTCTTTTCTTTACAAATCGAATGTCATTTTGAATGCTATTAATGTAATATGTAATGTAATATCACATTATGGCCACTAGATGGAGCTAAGGAACATAGGAAATAAGTATTTATTATCTAGGCTCCTCAGTTGCATCTATTGTTCATAATGCTATACTGGATACATATTATATTAGGAACAAACGTCTACAGATATTAGGAGGGCGAATGGCCTGCAAATTGTTTATAAATATACCCCTGAGCATCCTGCTGTCCTGTGAGAATTCAGATCTTGCAGGATGTAGGAGCCCCTTTCACCTTTACCAGATACAAACTTTATGAAAAGTAGTACTTAGATATCCTGTCTGGGCCGCACATTGTCGTGCTACTGCATCAATACCTATTGATAAGCCTGGGCAATGCTATTACAGGCACTCTGCTAAAGAACCCCTCAATGCCCCTTTAGTTCTTGTGCATTGGCAAAGTAATATCTCCACCACTGCAGCTTTCACAGCAGCCTATACTTACTAATAAGACCCAATGGAAGTTACAGAAATACATATGCACATATAGGCACTGTACTTCCTTTTTTTTCTTCAGAGTCTTACCTCAACTTTTCTGCTACAGCAGTTGTGCAGGGAGTCCACCTATGTCTGTGCAGTTTAACAGACACCTGAATAGGATCCAAAGCACTCTTTGACATAAGAGACCCGTTCAGACATGCTGCTCCCCTTCTGCTATACTAGTGCGTTATGGGGACAAGTGCAATGAGGGGTGTGGCCGTTACTTAGCTCTGCCAGCACAGAGCACAGGAGTGTGAGGGTAGGGAGCAACGTTTTCTCTAATAGAAAATGTAAATTAGCAAAATGTGGAGTACATGGCTATAGATGAAAAGGTGTAAGACTTCAACTGGGGTAATGTATACTATAACTTGGTATTTATCTCTTGTAGTGCCTGTACAGCAGGACAGTAGTGTGAGGGGAAGAAGCAGCACAAGGAACCAATCAGTTCGTGTGCTGACAAGAATCATGCTGATACGGAGCAGAAAGCAGAATGATCAAGAGTTGAGCTTGTCACTATGCTGCTTCTCCCTTTACTGTGCAGTCACAGTGGGATGAATGATGCTGACCATCAGGCTGAGGACATCTAGCAACAGAAAAAAAAAAGTATTGCAGGGGAAATCTCTAAATTGAAGGTCAACATTGCAGCAAATGCTGATTTTGTTATTGAATCTTTTAATGGGCTGTCCATTTTTATCTTGTTATTTCTGGCTGGCGTTCTGCTTTGACAAAAACAATTATAATAAATAATAAGTATGTGACAATATTATTACTCAAATCAAAGTTGATGAAAAGCAGTTTATGAATGATTTTCTGCAAATCAGAACATTAAGTCAAAATGTTCGCTGAAAGTAAAACAAATAGAGGGCTACTGAGCCCCCGGGTCCCGACAACAGCTGTTCACTATAAAATAACAGCTGTTACCTATAAGAGAATTACAGGGAACAGTGACAGACGTGGAATCTCTACCAGTAAACCTTTCATCTTTATGCTGATAATTCAGCTTGAACACCTACACACACAAATTACATGTATTTGGTTTTCGATTTCCCGACATTAAGAAAATAGCAGGAACACAAAGTGCTTTTTTTTAATGATTGGTAGTTACAATCCTTTTTTTGGCTGTCAGTTTTTCCAGACATGAAATGATTAGCATTTTACTGGCACTGGTGCTTAAAACTATAATGGATAAAAGGGATAAGTAATTATTTTCATAGTTATTTGTAGCATTTTTAAAACCTCCAGTTTAACTGGAGCCGATCCCCTTCAGATCCTCTTTATGCATTTAGAGAATTTTAACCTTACTGGAAATCTTCACCTCTTTCTGTGCGAACACTGTGTCTGGCCATTCCAGTACATTTGCTTAATCTTAAGCCTTAAGGGTGGGTTCACACCTAGGCGTATCGAATATGCGCGTTTGTCGTGCGTTTTTACGCGCATTTCCGAGGGCTACCTGGCTGTATCCCAATGGGCAAATACGCCCCAAAGAAGCTCCTGTACTTCTTTTGGCGTAGGGCGTTTTGTAGCGCGTTCATACGGCCTGTAATACGCCCAGGTGTGAACCATATCCATAGGAACGCGCAGAGCAGAGCGTAGGAACGCGCTACAAAACGCCCTGGTGTGAACCGGGCCTAAAGCTGAACTCCAGGAAAAGCAAACATTGTCTAAATACAAGAGGCATGTGCATTCTTACTTGAATCTTGCTGAGCTTTGTGTAGTTCTTCCAGATCTGTACAGTAATCCAGTGTGAAACTTTGCTTGCATGCAGGAGCTTACTGTAATAAAGACCGGTCACTGCTGCTCTCTCCTTGTTTAGGGTGACCGGTCTTGTATCCGCCCCCCTCCTGTAGTTTTCCCCCAGCTCTGCTTAGGATGTGTACAGTATTGTGATGATGTCACCGCTTCTTTTACAAGGAAATAAGTTCACAAAGGCATTGTGTGGAATAGACTACATTTATATCCTTTTGTATATATTTGTAGTTATTGATATGTTTTGTATGTATTGTAGTCATTGATATCTGGGTTTGTACAGGTATTTGGTGGATTGGTATCCTTTGTGACTGTTGAGGAACATATTTAAATGGATGTTTTTTTGCTCGGAGTTCAGATTTAAAGTGTATGTAAACCCAAAATCTATTTTTCAGTATGTTTGGCATCATGCTTCACTCAATCTTGACCAGATAGCTATTTATAATTTGTTGACCCTGACCTTCCTGTTGCAGACTGACAATACTAAAGGTGCCCACACACCTTGCGATAATCGCGGGAAATACCACGATCGTACGATTATTGCAAGGGGTGTGGAAGGCGTGCGACCTCTGCTACTGTAAGGTCGCACGACTTTTATCTTAGGAACATGTTCAAAAACCTGCCGAGAATCGTACGATTGTCGGCGGGTGTGTGGCATGTTCGTAAGATAAAGCGGGGCGGGCTTGCGATCATCGCAAGTACGATCTGCCTGTCCAAGATGGGCAGATCGTACGTTTTTTTAATGACCTTACAACCATCGCAAGACAAAAGTCTTGCGGTGGTTGTAAGGTGTGTGCCCAGCATTAGTCACTGCCTCTCAATTAGCAGCAGCATTGTCAGTCTGCCATAAGTGCTCCTGCAGCTGGCCATTGGGCTATCAGTTCTATCAGATAGGCAGCCCAATGGACAACTAAAGGAGCACACACGACAGGCTGACAATGCTGCTGCTGTGAGGCAGTGACTTAGGGTTGTCAGCTTGCAACAGGAAGTGCTGTTACTAGCAGGATCTTCTGGTATGAAACTAAAAAGATTTGCTTAAGAAAACTGTACACAGTGAGATGTAAATCATTTTAATGTAGATCTCCATCATCACTGTCACTAGGACTGAAAGGAGAGGATATCCAAAATGTTGCGTTGTCACCAGAGCAGCAGTAGAGGGAAAATCTTCCAATAGAGACACTTGTGGTGACAAATGTCACTGTATTTCCATCCCTTTGGAGAGATTTCTTCTCACTTCTTGTTGTGTCTATGGGACAGGAAGTGAAGGAAAGTTTCCCCAAAGCAACACAGACAACAAAATGAAATGTGATTGGTTTTAACTTCCCAACTCTATTCAGATCTAAAAATCTTTACAAATACTTTGATACTTGCCCCCTGGAGCTGTTAGCCATGATGTGCTAGTATACACAGCATTTTAGCCCATTATGGCAGACTTACCTGCAAAAGCGACAAAGTGATCTCCTCCAGCGTTGCTCTCCTCTCTCCCCCTGGAGCTTCCATCTTCCCCCCGGTCTTTTTCCGGGTTCTGCAACTTCAGCCCCTTGATTCTGATATCTAGAGGCAGAGCCAGCTGTGCCCGCCCCCTCCCCCGTCCGTTCCTCCAGTCAGCGCTAAAGAAGCGGAAAGGAGAGGGGGGAGTCCCTGCAGGAAATGGTGACTAAAAGTCATTACTCTCTGCAGGAAGATGATCAGAAACTGAGTGATCAGCGATTAGTTTTGCTCAGTTCCTGATCAATAGAGCTAACGTGTGACAGATTCAGTGTAATCCAGTCTCCCCATAATTCTCCTTTAAACATCTGAAATTAATAATATTTTTTTTTCGGTAAGGTGAGATAGTTGACAGCAGCGCTTATTTATAAAAGGTAATCATGGAGAAGTTCCCTTTAGTGGCCAAAGATAGCGCTGAAAGTTTTTTAAGAAAAAAAGAAAACAGCACAATGCCTATGATGTCATATAAGCATTATTTTACTATGTATAAGCTGTGCTGAAAGCGTGTGATTAGTGCCTAATGCTCTGGTCACTTGTCTAGGACTGATAGGAGATCAGAGAAACAGTTTCTTTAAATTAAGAATCTCTTTCATCACTGATATACTTAGCCCTTGTTCACACCTCTGCAGTGCAACATTGTAGAGGTGCTGCAGGGTGCGCTTGTGGTATGCTGCAGTAGGCAGCCCATTCATTTGAATAGGTTGTCTACTGCAGCTAAATCGCACTGAAAGAAGTGCATGCACCTTTTTTAAAAAATTGCATTGCACCACGTTGCAACAGTAATAGGTTACCATAAGATGTGGTGCGATAAAATGAATGTGACAGCTGGGTGTGTTGTGGTGCCATTAAGAAATAGTGGCATTGCAGTGCACCTAACATTATATGAGATACGGGATGCACACACTTCCACACCGCACAGACGTGATCAAAGCCTAAAGCTGGCCATACACTGTGTGAATTTTACACTGTGGCGGCCCGTCTTGTTGATCAGAAATGGCAGTATGGAAAATCTTCAGGAGAACCATGACAGCAGCCAATCAGTTGCCATCACAGAATACAAAGGACACAGCGGGAGATTTGTTCATCCACGCTGTTTGGCATGGATGGAGTAATCTGTTATGTTTAACAGTGTACGGCCAGCTTTAGTGTGGCTCCAGATGTCAGATTAGGGGGTCTTTAACACAGTATAGGTTAGCCTTAATCAGTTATATATTTAATGATCTCAGAAACTATTAGACAGGGTTCTTACCAACCAATGCTAGAAAAGCATCCATTGAAATCTGAATGTGTGTAATGAACAAAGCAAACACTCTCCTTCTGCTTTTTTTATGAAGCAACAATTAAAGGTGTTATACACAGATATACCTATTCTGTATAAATAAATATGTATATGTGACAGGAATTCACAATCACAGGTCCTGAGAAGGAAACAGGTGGTCTGCGTTCTTTTGTTATTTGTAGCCCACGTTTGGTGGGGTGTGGCCCATCTTGCCGGGTTCCTGAGCACAGACACAGTATCCAAATTTGAAAAGCCTCTCACAGTTTGTTTCCTTGATAGAACGTGTCAGTGCTTCAGTCCTGCCCTGTATTAGTGTATAAGAGTGCACCCAGGCTATATTGATATTCCAATACATATAATACATATTGTAAAATGTTTCACTTTAAGGTCACCACCAAACACCCAAAGGCACCATTTGTGGCTATGGTTACTAATACACTTATGCATGTATGAGTATACTTATTTCTATCTATCTATCTATCTATCTATCTATCTATCTATCTATCTATCTATCTATCTATCTATCGATATCTATCTATCTATCTATCTATCTATCTATCTATCTATCTATCTATCTATCTATCTATCTTGCCAGATAATTTAGTTGGGGATTGGTCCACACTTTCTTATGGCTTATTGCCTTATACTGGATCATTGCCTTTGCAAAGTTTCTCCCCAACAAACTAATACCCACCTTGTTAGCACTCCCCTGCTGTTTCTTCCTCGGTTGCAGCTGACACTAAAATTCCTGGTTTTGGCTGGTGGGGAAGGCAAAGGGAAGCAGTAACATCACTCTCTCTGTCACGTGGCTTAGATATTGACTGCTCTGGGTATTGATGGAAGAGGGATCTGTGGGGGAGAGCTAGCATAATTGGATCAGGGGTGACCTTTGCAAACACATTGTCACTTTGTCCTAAATGGCCCTCTCTGTGGATGCAAGGTGTTTTTTTTTCCTTTTCAATGGCTGAACTATGAAAATTCCTAATAGTCACAAAATTAATTTTTCAGAATACAAGAGATTTATGAATTCAAGGCTCCATGGGCACAGCTTCTTTATTATCCTTTTATTTTACATCAAACATTGAATTTTCAGTTTCATATGAAAGGAACCCCTAATCTGCAATTTATTTGTGGAAATTGTGGTACTTATACATCACCCAACCACATGTGGTATCCTTAGTGGGGGATTAAAGAGGACACAATAAGCATTTCGCTCTCTAGCTTCTCTTTAAAAGACTCAGACACATTGAATATACTCTATCATAATTTGTTTACACTTACATAGACCCGACCCTGATAATGAAAGAATCAACATATATTGTGCACATAACCCAAAAGAATTCAGATTTCTTTACATCCAACTACAACTCCTTGCGGAGATCACTGTTACAGCAAGTTCCTCTCTGGCCACTAAAAATATAAGGAGGTACCGTATGGTGATTGTTAACCAGTTTGCAGCTGGTGCATTCAATTAATAAATATATGAGTAAGAAATCTGCTTCCAGCAACAAAGAGGATAAAATTACCATCCATTTCACTAATTTATGGGTGGGAGAGCCTGCCCACACCTGAGCTTGTACCCAGTTATTGTATTTATATTGAATCCTTTTAGTTGATATGACACTTCCAAAATGTGGCTATCAGGAAGTATGTCAAGACAAGTCTGCAGAGGTGTATGACCACCATTGCTGGCTCATGTTGCAATGCATTGTGTGTAACAGGAAGCTCCATCTGCACCCATTTCCCTTCTTGATGAGTCTTCCTCAGCCATGTGTCGATGGCTTCCCAAGTGAGCCCTTAGCCAATGTGGATAGGCCTTCTGGGTGCTTGTCTGCTAAAGTAGAGGTCCTGCTATTTCTCAGTTAAGGAGAGCTGTAGGATCCTTTCTAGCTCTTCTTCCTCCTGTTGCTTGAGCATCTCCTCCTCCTCCAGCTCCTTGGCTGAGAGTTCCATGGCTATTCGTAGCTGCTCCTTATAAGTGCTGAATGCATTGCTGGACACGGAGTGTGGGGGGCTGCAGGGCTGGGTGTGCAGGGGGGTTCTGCAGGAAAAGTCCAGGAACACAAAAATCACTCACCTTCTGCCAATGAGGAGATGATAAAGATTTAAAATGCCTCATGGTGAAATGGAAACATCGTATGAAAGGAAGAAAAAAACCCTGTTTTCGCAAAGCCCACTGTTTTTAAATCCCCATGAAAAGTATGAGGTGTTCACATGAAAAATGCTTTCATAACAACAAATCAAACTGAAACTTGATGTCTCCAATGACTCAGGAAAAACACACATATGAGCTGTAATGTTGCAGTTTACCCATTGCTAATGCACCTGATACTAAGCTTGTTGTCATCTTATACTAGTGGTGTATGGTTTTATCCTAACCGATGAGAAAGACTGTAATAGAGACACATTGTCAGCTTGATAATCCTAAAGTAGGCATGCATTTATAAGGCTGCCTGGCCCTGACATATATCTGTCTGTGCTCAGCACAGCCAAATTCCCCCCTCCACTTGCTCATTGAACCCTATAAACTTTCGCCCCGCAGAGTACAGTGTGAAGAATCTCATTAGGAAGTCAATGAACACAATAAATAGCGAGTGAGGCCAGCCCTGGATGTGCTGTTTATGGCCATCTACACAAACCATAAAGGATGTCTCTACTATGTATTTGTGCTGTTTATTGTAGCATAAGCAAGCTGACACAAGAAAATAACCCCTTTAACCATGTTGTGCATAGCTGAAGACGACATTCTATCACTTTTAGCATATAAGGATTGCTGACGGACAATCCAACCCAAGAGACAACATAGATAGCTAGTAATATAACCATCTGTATCCACAAGCATGACAGTCTGCATAATTATGTCACTGGACACAAAATGAATGATATTCTGATACATATATAAGAAAATTATTACTCTTACTGAATGTAATAACATTTCTTTTGGGAGGACCTGTAACAAACTGTACAGTCTGTTGGTCTTATAATCTGTGTTACTTTTCTGCAATTTACAAACCTTTCTCCTTTCCGCTCATTAGAAATTGGATGTGTTCCTGGTTTGCTGTTTGTCAGAGCTTCCCAAATTGTTACCTGTAAAAGTAGAACAGGTAGAGTTGCATATTTTGTTTTATGAATAGACCAGCAGGGTAAGACTACAATACTGAACATTCTAAGGACAATTATGGGCTTTGAGTGAAACCTGCACTGAGAGAGATAAGTCAGCTGCCATTTGTTACCTTTTTTTCTGTCACTGATCCAGAACGAGCGTGCAATGAATGAAGCCAAGACTTCTGATCTGCATAGCTATTGTGGGTCAACTTAAATATTGTGGGTAAACTTAAAAGC
The DNA here is from genome assembly GCF_000935625.1 of Nanorana parkeri. Classification (NCBI taxonomy): domain Eukaryota; kingdom Metazoa; phylum Chordata; class Amphibia; order Anura; family Dicroglossidae; genus Nanorana; species Nanorana parkeri. Next base: position 670,199 of record NW_017307119.1, read on the forward strand.
CATGAAACCCCTAGATGTGCATGACAGGCAATGTTTCACAAGGGAGCTGCTGGCCATGGTAGTCTACATATTACTCTCAGTACAGATTTCCTAAATAATACAAAATCTCTAAGGTCTACAGAACCCTGGTACAGAATCTAAATAGGACCTTTATTACATATGATATTTTTCAGCTTTCAGTTTCTTTATTTATAAACCTGGTTCAAGTTCTACATCTTAATGTCCTATATGTCTTTTAGACATGTAAAGAGATATAATGCAATAATGCAGGGGCGCCCACTATTTTTCGTCTGGAGATCTACTTTTCAAATGACGAGCTCATTGAGATCTACCAACGAAAAAACACCTGCATTCAGGGGCGGGAGGGGGCGTGGCGGTGCATTGAAATCAATGTCACCGCAGCCAGGCTCCACAGGCAGGCCCCTTGCCCACAGTGCGATCGCCTGCATTAGTGCCGGTGTTCCAGTCCAGTGCGATCCGCAAAAATACCGCCCTTCCACGCCGCCGGTTCCTTCACATCTTCTCGGATCCCCGCTGGGGAGAGCAGCGGGGATCCAGAGAAGCGGCGGGAGGAGAGGACATTGCGATCTACCAGTGATCGCTACGTGATCGACTGGTAGATCGCGATCGACCTTGTGGGCACCCCTGCAATAATGCAATGTGTAAACAATGAGGTGTAATCATATATTGATGGGTCGCACTGACCATGTCACAACTGCATTTTCCCTAAACCAGTAATACAGCCTAGTGACCATGTCTATTTCTCAGAAAGTTCGTAAAAGCAAGTTATTCAATTAAGAATATCAAACTTCACCCATACCCTATATTCTTAGCCATTAGCAACTCACACCCCATCCCAGTGTTTAGGTACCCCCATTCCTCTAACCTATTATGTACCTTTAAGGGGCTTCTGCTTAAAAAGCTCTCCATAAGAAGAAGAGCTGGGAAGTCGGAAAATATCCCCCAGGCTACACTTTGCTGGTCCTGGCAAGATCTTCAGTAATTTTCATAATTGCCAAATGGCTGCATAGGCAGTGCACATAGCCCATATATAGTATCATTCTCATTATAGTCACTTTAAAGCATAAACAATCACTTGATTGACTGGCAGAATAAAACTGCTAAACCACTAAAGCTACTTGTGCTCATGGCTGTATTATTTAGCATTTTCCTTAGCTATGTTAAATGTATACCTGCTGCTGTACTATTAGGGGCTCAGTCCTGACAGCTCTCTCTGATCCAGGAATAGCCAGCCCTTCACTTGTTTCCAACTATGGAGAAGATCTAGCTAGCTCCATTGTTCCTACTGCCACATGTTATTCCCCTTTTGATATACTTATTTCGTAAAACCTTTTAACTGCATCTGAGCAGTATTACCAAAATTAAGCATTAATAAACATGTCTGCCATTTGATGGTGAAGCCATCTTACCTGATCAAATTCACTACCAGCTTCTAGCAAACTTTGCTGGATTGCAAACTGAAGCAGGTCATCCTCCTCCTCACGCATGCTCTCCCGGTAACTCCCTACCACACTGTACCCTCGTGGGGCTTCAAACAAGGTCTGGTCCATCTCACAGCCACGTCCAGAAGCTGTAAACGTACCAGAACACAGTCATAAGTCCATCATCTATTTCAGGTGAACAGGACATACAGTGAAATTAGGTCATCTGCTGACATGTCCACCATTTTAAAAGCAGCTAACTCAGTATGTATGTTCAGGCAAAGCAGTGAAGGTGGAGGCCTGGAGGAGCCATCTGAAATGTTGAAGTGGATCATGCTACTTGCCCATGTAAAATCTGCAGGTGACATGAGGCACAGCCAATGGTAATCCTCTCTATGGTCACCCTTACGCAGGACCTCCTGTGCCCCCAGTGCTGAGGTCTGACACATACTGTTAGGGTCCCTCTGTCCCGCGTCCCCCTGCTGTGGCTTCATACTTATAGAGCTGGTGCTGCTAACACTGCAGGAGTCGCTGCTTGGGGAGGGGGCTTCACTGCTGGGGCTCTGACGGAGGGAGGACACTGGTTCATCACATCCATTCAGGTTTCCAAAGGTAATGCGGGCATTCAGGATATGGAAAATGGGAATTTCTGTCAAAAAACAAATAAGACACAAATATGCCATTACCATCGCTATCTAGTATATCTATAATAATAATAACTACTGTGTATAAGGACAAACTTTACCATTTTTGAACTCTGACTACTGTCTCAACAAAAAAGGAGCGTGATGGTGTCATTGGTAAGATGGGGATGACAAAATGTGTTCCCATATTTTGCTGCAGTCTCTCCTATAGCAGCTGCTTCCATTTATGTTAACTAGCCTTCTACTCTGTGAATATATATATATACACACACACAGTATATACACATATTGCCTGAATGTCTTATTATCAGATTGATCAAAGTCTTTAGCAGGCCTTTAAGCAGGACTGCAGTCTCTTGGCTTTTCTTCTAGAGCAGCCTCCTTCCCAAAACAAGTGTGTGCTTAGGTCTGCTTTCTGTAAACTGCAGTGGAGGTGGATCTGGGGCATGAATCACTCCTTTCTGCATGATCAAATGTGTAGAATAAGATTACAGGGACTTTAATGAGCAGAGTTGATTTTCTTGGTCATCTGAATCTCAGGATTAGGTGCTCTTAGAATGCAGGGCTATTGACAGTGCAAAAATATAGCCTCATGTACATGAATTATCAGACCCTGGGCATATTTTCATGATATTTGTCCACTTTTACTGCAGTGTACCTTTAAATTTATGTGGGTAGTTGACCACATTTATGTTTTAAATATATTTATCCTCCTGACAGAGGCAAACTGCTTAGAAAAAGCAACAAATCTGCATACAGACAGAAATTCAGTTGAAATGAAACTTATCCCCCACTCTCAATAGCTGATCCACATGCAGCCTGCCTCTTACATTTGCAGCTAGCTCCAGCTGTTCCACATCACTGAAGTCTACAAGGCCCTCGGCATTTTTTGAAGCAGCTCTGATTGTGCACTCGTTTTGCAGTGTGGAGAGCTCCACACATATTTATTGTACATGCCAGTTTAAACAGCTGTACACTTGAAAAAACCATCCACATTTCCATGATTAGAATTTCAATTTACCATCACAAATATGCATATGTTTCATAGTAAATACATTTGGATGGTACAAATGGCTGAAGTACTGTGAAGTGACATCAATATTGGCTAATGGAAAAGCGCAGAGCAAGCTTTCGGATGCTTATTCATCAGACATAAAAATTAACCTAGAGCCTAGGAAATGCCAGCTTACCTTAGTTATCAATGTATAGTCCTCTGCAGGTGCATGACCAGCTGTCTTCATGGTCATGTTTAATAAATTCTATATAATTTTATATATATATATATATATATATATCCCCCGATCAGCATTAACATTATGACCACCCGCCTAATATTGAGTAGGTCCACCTTTTGCCGCCAAAACAGGCTCGACCGATTGAGGCATGGACTCCACTAGACCTCTGAAGGTATGCTGTGATATCTGGCACCAGTAGCAGATCTTTTAAGTCAGTAGCAGATCCTTTAACTCCTTCAAGTTGCAAGGTGGGGCCTCCATGGATCGGACTTGTTTTTTCAGCACATTCCACAGATGCTCGATTGAATTGAGATCTGGGGAATTTGGAGGCCAAACCAACACCTCAAACTCGTTCTTGTGTTGCTTAAACCATTTTTGAACCATTTTTGCAGAGTGGCAGGGCGCATTATCCTGCTGAAATCAGGGAATACTGTTTCCATGAAGGGGTGTACTTGGTCAGCAACAATGTTTAGGTAGGTGGTACGTGTCAAAGTAACATCCACATAAATGGCAGGACCCAACGTTTACCAGCAGAAGATTGCCCAAAGTGTCACACTGCCTCTGCAGCCTTGCCTTCTTTCCACAATGCATCCTGGTGCCATCTCTTCCCCAGGTAGGTGACACACATGCACCCGGCCATCCACATGATGTAAAAGAAAATGTGATTCATCAGACCAGGCCACTTTCTTTCATTGCTCCGTGGTCCAGTTCTGATGACCGATCTGCGGATACACAGCCCTATATGCAACAAACTGTTCAAACACCTTTCTATTAAAAGCAGCATTACCTTTTTCGGCAATTTAGGTTCCAGTAGCTCTTATATTAGATCAGACTGCATGAGGCAGCCTTTTTCTCCCCACATTCCTTGGACCACTTTTGGTAGATCCTGACCGCTGCAGACCAGGAACATCGCATAAAAACTGCAGTTTTGGTGTTGCTCTGACCAAGTCGTCTAGCCATCACAATTTGGCCCTTGTCAAAGTCGCTCAAATCCTTACGCTTGCCCATTTTTTCTACTTCCACCACATAAACTTCAGTTGCAAAATGCTCACTTGCTGCCTCATATATCCCACCCACTTCCAGGTGTCATTGTAACAAAATAATCAATATTATTTACTTCAATATATATATATATTTAAACTCCACTTCTGCTTAGCTGCTTTAGTAATTACAAAAGCCAATGACAATGTCCTCGCCCACAGTTTCTGTACCCGCACAGATCCTAAAGCAAGACCTTATAGAGATCCTGTCCATTTTTTAAAGGAATCAAAATGCCAGTTCCCTGGAATAGAAGACCTGTAATACTCACCTTCACGATGGCCCATGTCTCTTTCCCCCCCTCAGTTCCATTGCTGCAGTGTTCATCAGTCTTTTTGGCATCTGACACTTCTGGAAGTGTCAGAAGCCTGTGTCCATGCTGCAGTTCCTTTCTTCGACCTGTGTATCACTACAGGACTCAGCAGTGACATAGGGGTTGGAGGTTAAATTATAATTCTCTGTCAACATGGAGAGCAAAAAGGTCAGTACTGGTCTCTGGATCAAATAACCAACTTCATTAAAGAGTCAGTTCCCCCCAAACTAAATTTGTAAACTATGGGAGATCCTCAAACATGTTCAAAGCCAAGTCTACTCCATTGAGCTGAATCACCCACGGACTTGTTATATCTCTTAGAAACTTGAATGGCTGGTTTTCCAGGAACTAGTTTGTGTCTCTCCACCATTCCACAAAGCATAAACAAAGGCTTTGCTCTTCTGCAACTGGATTACATCATTATTCATTTTACAGTATGAAGAGCCCATCAGGGAAGTGTGATACCCTAATTTGGTTCGGTAACTCCCCTAACAAGAAAGCTGAGGTGGGAATTCTGGTTGATCTCACTGCTGGAGGTTCTAGAGTGATAACCTGTGTTTTTTTTTGTTACCAGTCATAAAAAAATAAAATATCTATGTTTATACATGTCAAATACTTGCCTCATTCAGGAACTCCAAGTCTTATATTTCTGCTACAGAGTAACACGATTTGCATATAAGCTGCAGCAGTGATAAGGGGGTCTCTGAGTGCACAATGCTTCTCTTTAAGCAGAAAAATCTCTAAGCTAGAAGCCCTAAAGCTAGCCAGGGGCTGAACAAGAAAAAATGTTTGAGTTCCCCATCTGCTTTAAACAGTGTGGATGGGGGATCTTCGCTACTGGGCTATTCTCACAACCGGTGCCCACAGCTATCAAAATACCTAAACAGTGACTGCAAATGATTGGCTGGCAATTTTTGGCCTGGCTCCTTTAACAAAAGTCGAATAAAAAATAAACTTTTGTTGAACGGAGTGGTGCCGATGGGTTCATCCACAGCTCGAATTTCATCCTCGTCCTGCTGAATTCAAGAAGTGTATGGCCAGCTTCAGAGATATAAGAAGCCAGGAATAACTCCAAGCTGAAAAGCCTCCATCTATACTCAAATACCACTTATGTGGCCTGAATATTCATAGACTTGTCATTAAATTCACTTACCAATTTTTACAGGAAATCCTGGGGGTAGCCTGAGAGTGATAAAGTCACGGAGTTTTGCAAATAGTGCATTGCTTATTGCCATGAGGTCAATGATAGGTGCCACCTGTTCAGCCAGAGAGAGGGGGTGGTTCTCACACAACCATAGTTTGGCTTTGAACCTACATGCATTTTACAAAGGAAGAAAATGTGTAATTAGTGATACCAAATAAGAGTCTGATAAAAAGAGAGTGCAATAGTGTATGGGCAACAATGTATGTATAATTGTTCTTATATATTCTATTCTACTGTGCTATATTTTATATATTATTTTCATGCCAGAATGTAATTGTTTATATATGGATGTGTGTGTAAATTGTATAGGTACCAAAATATTTCACTATCCTGAAGATAAACTTGTGCAAAGAGTCAAAAGTTGCTAGGGGTATTCTAAATGTTCCTCAAGAGAGAAGAGGGTGTTTTTATATCAGCAGAAATAAATAGGTTCACACCTTTGTGTTTGTTTTGATGCCTTTTTTTTTACCATTGTTTTCAATGCACGTTGATGTACATTTTTAATGTGTTTTAATACATCTTTTCTGTTGGCCAATAAAAAAATATATATGCTGTGACAATGCTCATTGTCACCTTTGAATCTTCTTCTTGGATTGTTTGTGCTGTGTATTGCTGTTTGTAATGCAGTAACATGTCAGGAATGAAGGGAAAGAGGGTAAAGACCAATAAGTAAAATGCAAAGTTTCTACTAACCTTTTCTCTTATTTATTTAGGGAGCTATATGTCAACCACTGTGATAAAAGTTGTCACCAATGGTTTCCCAGGCTCTGCTCTTTTCTCTCTGTATTTGTAGCAGTGGTAGAAGAGGGAGGGTGAGGCTGCAAGCCTACCAGGTAAGCAAACACTCCCACTCCTGCAGCCATCTTGCTCTGAGGTGGTGTGTGAGCACATAGCAGGTATCCAGGGGGGCGGCTTGTTATCAGGGGCTAAAAACGCATGAAAATGCATGCAAAATGCATCATACATGCTTTTTCATGTGACGCAGGCAGAAAACTGGACCTGAGCTATTTCTAACACACAGATATGAGCAGGGTCTATCTTTAAGGGAACCTTTACTCTCTGCGGCTAGAAATCCCATCAGCATGCAGCTCTGAATGCTGATATGAAATGATCTTACATTCATTAGTTAAACAAACATATTTTCATTTTATTTACAATTTGTGGTTTTCTACTTCCTGGTTCTCTTTGGCAAAAGTGATGTAATGTGCCCAAGCATTGCATCCTCGGAAGCTTACATCAGCAGAGCATTGCTGGGAAATCTCATCTGTAAATTCATGAGAGCTCAGGGAAAGGCATTGATGATGTGCATGATCACATGTCCTAGTCACATGTGCCAGAGTTCCAGGAAGTAAAGGGAGATTGATTTGTCTGCCCTTAGTGAAAATGGCCACTGTGAGAAGAATGGGGAGGAAAAGAAAAACAAGGTATGCAAAGAATAAAAAGTCTGATATTATCTAAAAGTATCTGTTTGTAGATTGTCAGTACTAAACATTCCTAAAGGTGTCTTTGTTGTTATTTTGAAGATATGGGTAAAGGTCCTCTTTAACATCGTCTTTATTAACACAAGCGTTTTAGAACTTTTTGACATGCATGTTAAAATGGGCCTAAGTGCACTGCATGTTTATACTGTATATTTTGGGTAATGTGGTTATGTAGGTGGCACTGTTTCTCACATTGCTTAGATTATTCATAATCAGCACCACTCACTTCTGAGTTTTGGTAGTGAGCTCCATGGGTCGCCCCATATCCCGGTGTCCCAGCTCGAAGTTAGGATCAAAGTATTCATCCGGTGTAATGGCTGTTGGATTGGTCTGACTAAAAGTCTGGGTAATTAATGTCTGCTAAAAAAAACATTTGTTAAAAGCAAACAATTATTTTATAGTCTTTTACAGTTTTTTTAGATATGTGATTGTGAACAGCTTAATGTAAACATTTGTATCAATAAGTGATTAGGGAAATGTACAATAATGTTTTAGATATACAGAAATAATATATTAGCTTGATATTATTACTGTTATCAATATGTGCTAATGTTATAAAAACCTTGTTCCACCATTTAAATATACACATACATACACTTACCATATTCAATGAAAACAATTCACCTCTCTTATTAGCAAACGACTTCCATCGCATGAAGATTGTACCTTCCTAATTGTATAAGCTAATCTTATACTTATTAAACTCAACTATTGTAATAACATTTGGTTCTCATGAAAACTAACTGTATGTGTGAAAAGTTCGGTTTTGTTTTACTGGTTACTCCCCCTGTGTCAGTTTTAATTTCTTACTTTCTGATAATGCATCTTGTCAACTATTGTCTCTTCTATTATAAACAATAGACTGAAGCCAAAAACAATGCACTTCCAATGTGGCTGATAGTTCCACTTTAAAATAAGATTAACTTTTTTTTTTTCAATAAAGTACCAGTTAAAGCAAATATACATTGCCAAGCAAAGTAACTTTCTGTCTAGTTAAAGATCACATGGTGACAGGGCAGTCTCCATCAGCTGTCCATCTATTAGTTTGGAGAAGTGAGGAGCAGGTGGGGGGGGGGTTTATCAGGGGAATGGCTTGCCTTCCTGTGTCTGTGTGTTTGTGGAGACAAACACAGCTTACTAGCGCACACAAAGGTGGCTCTATAGGAATCTGCAAGGAAAAGGAGTTACTCTAAAAAAGGACATCAGCGCCATGCTTAGCGGATCAGCTGCTAATTCTTCAGGAAACCTTTAAATATCAAAAAGCAGCATCTACTGTAAGTGATTTAATCAGCATTTGTAATAGCTTAAAAAACCTTTCACTTTAATCTTTAAGATAAATACTGCAAAATAACTAAAAATATGTACTGGAGATACAAAATACTTTCTCTTTAAAGTTTGAGGATCTTGTTTCTGTATATAGACTGAATGCTGCTGATTACTAAGGTCCTTTGACTGGATGGTGGGCCTGCGAGGGTTGGAGCAAAGTTCTGATGGTATTTTCAGGCACATTGTCATGCTTATTCAATTTTCCGTATTATGGGTATAACAATAATACTAATAATTTCCTATGGGGCCATCAAGAAACCACTGAAAAACAAAACAACTGCTGCCTGTGTCAGACTTGCTAAAGAGCACTTGGATGTTTCACAGAATTGTTGTTGGTTGTATGTTTAGGGAGCAAATGAGAAATGCTTTTATTATTGGCCTTTTTTGTATTTTATTGTGGTTAATGTGTAAACTGTTATGTTTTAATACTGTTTACCAACAACAAAACCACATCCCAACTGTGAAGCATGGTGAATAACGTGTAATAGTAATGTGCTCCCTTTCTGCATAAATGCCTAAAAGGGTTGCAGTTATTGAATACATCTGTGGTGCTGTGGTGTGAGCTGGATAAAGATATCCAAATATATATACATGAACTAACTAAAACAGCTTTGTATATAGTATTGGGACTAAATAACTCCCGCCCCACAGTTCTGAAACGTTTTTGTTTCAAATGGTTCAAAATTGTTGAAACTTACATGCGATACACTAAAACATTGCCAGAGAAGAATGAGGCATGTGGGCCACATATGTTCGAGAAGGGATTAGGATTATAGGCTTTTCAGATAAAGAGTTTTACCAGATTTCAGTGACTAGAATATCTGAAATGTCAGATCATTGGATACAGGATCTAGCATCTGTATTACAAAAGTTTAAAAATTGTGCCACAGGTTTAGAATCTTCACAAGGTTTATGGAAATTCAAGTAATTTATATGTCTATTTACTGCTGTGGGTTGCTTTAGTCTTATAAGTGGAAGTGAGGCCAGTGGTGTACCGTATTTTGGTTTTGTACTGCTCTAGACAAGACTACATTCAGGTACCACCAATCTAAATTTGTCCCACCCCTTCCTGTTTAAGACATTTTGCATAACCTGTCAGTTGCTGGATACAGCGTACACACAATATCCAGCTTCTTACAGGTTGCGCTATCAGCGTAGCAGGGAAGCCCGCTGTGCATTTGACTTATCCTGTCAGAAGCTGGATACAGTGAGTGTCTGTTTTAATAGTAACAGGTACGCGTTGTATCATTTCTGCCAGTGTCAGAGAGGAGGGTGAGCTTGTTGGTGGATTCGAGTAAGGATAATTTATTTCATTTTCTCTTAATGGCAGGTGAGGCTCTGCCTTAATGGTTTGAGGGTGGCATTTTCTGCCGCTCCCCTGGAAAGTGCTGCCCAAGACAAATGCCTAGTTTACCTTGCGGTAAAGATGCCTCTGAGAGAGGCATGTAAATACCTTCTACACTGCACGGAGGATGGCCAACAGGCCTGAAAGAGCCATATGCAGTTAGAAATGAATGGCTCTGTAATATTAGGCTGTATCTGTGCTGTAAACCAGCAGGTCTGGATGCACAGTTGGCTCACGGGCAAAAAGGAATGATTTGAAAGTTTATGCTCAGTACCTTAAAATAAGGAATAGAACCTTTTAATTTTGGGTTTGTGATAGAAGTGAGACAAGAAGAAACCTGTTCTGTTTCAAGAAGGCTCTACTGTGCTTCACACTGGTTACTTGATGAGCGTTTTGGGTAATTTTGCCACACCTCATCATTGCTTGTCTGGTTATACTTTTTTTTAAATAACACTAAATCATAAAAGAATTTAATTATCAAAATATTGAGGGGAAACATCTAAGGCTGGCCTTAGGCAGACAAATCTGCATATCCTCTGTAGCTTCAGGACGTAAGCTGTTTCACACCTGGAGGGCAGAATAGTAACACCTTCCTTTCCTCTGCTCAAAAAGGAAAGGTTACAATTTATAGATCATTGGTTCGGCCTCATCTGGAGTACGCGGTCCAGTTTTGGCTGCCGGTACTAAGAAGGGATGTCCTTGAGCTGGAGAGAGTCCAGCAGAGGGCAACCAAACTAATTAGGGGAATGGAGGACCAGAGCTGTGAGACAAGGTTACTGAATTTAAACATGTTCACGTTGGAAGTAAGGAGATTAAGGGGGATATGATTTTCATGTACAAGATGTTCAATGGTGACAGCAACATTGGCAACAAACTCTTTAAGTTTAACTCCATTACAAAGACTAGAGGCCACCACCTAAAGTTGGTGGAGAAAAAATTCCAGCACAAGGGGCGAAGGGGGTTCTTCACAGTAAGAGCGGTTAGGGTCTGGAACTCACTGCCACCTGCAGTGATTTCAGCTAAGAGTGTGGAATTGTTCAAGAAACTTTTGGACGATTTCCTGAGGGACCGTAATATTCAGGGATACAAGTATTCCTAAAGTGGACCTATATGGGTTAGACTTGATGGACTTATGTCTTTATTCAACCCCAAATACTATGAAACTATGTAACTATGTAACAATCGGTCCCCTGGATACATCTGTGTGTAATAACGATACTGCAAATAAAGTGTTCCTGTTACCCCCTAGAATACATCTAAACAGCCTGATTACTGCCTGAGCATCACACAGGATGATCATCATACTTGGAGCAGGTCAGTCCAGTGGCGTAACCAGAGTTATGGGCGCCCGGGGCAAGTGACCCCCCCGCACCCCCGGTTGTTACGCCACTGGGTCAGTCCATTTATAGCTATACTTAGGGAGTGTCTGTGTTGTCCCACAGCAACCAAAGACATTCTTCATTTAAAAAAAAAAACGAAAGAAACAAAAGGAACGTGCTAAATAAGGTCAGTCAGGGCAAAGTAACTGACTGTTACTGCCACATACACAAAGTTTCTACCACACTGTATTGTTTCTTTATTACACGCCAGTAGATATAGTAACAAAAGAACTATCAGTGCTACAGTACACTGGCATCAGCTGAAAGCAGTGGACGTGTTCCAGACATTTGCACAAATACATTACCACAAGCCGAATAAAAAGCAAATGACTGTCAAACCTAGCCTTGCAGCCAAGAATGCCATGATGTTTTAATCAATTCCAGGACAGGCCAATTACAGCTATTTAAAGAGGCTTTGCGAGAGCCAGTTCATAGCAGGATATCCAGGTAAACAATATGCAAGGACAAAAGGTGTACTCTGCAGTACACTGTATATTCTCTGTAATGCTCAAGGTTCATTTTCACAATATTTTAACTAAATATTAGAAATTCACTAAACCTAAAAACGAGTTGCTTTATCTATAGGAATCTATACGTATACATTTTTTCTTCACTAACAAGTGGAAAGTGCAGTACTGTGTTAGTCATAGATTGGAGTAGGAAAGTAAAAATTTAGGTGAATCCCATTTATTGGCTTACTGAATATATTTTAGGATGTAAGCTTCAAAAAAAAAAATCAGTGGCTTATTTATAGCAGAACAGTGGATACCACTATTCACTTTCTGTTTGACACCACAGCTTTTGCTGCAAACTGTGTCTGTGTTCTACAAGTATTTCATAAAATGAGGACACACTGTGAAGCCTACGATGACCAACGGAGTTCTCACTGTAGAGAGAACTCCATGATTACAAGAGACAGGTCATATGACCTTGACAGATCATGTGCCCGAGCTCTCGTCCTCTCAGCATTTTATTTTCGTGATTCATTTATTGTAATAAATTCCACTCTGCTTGCTTTTTAGTCATAAAACATTACTGCTGCTTTATAAATGGTTCCTTCAGTTTTCTTCTGCTTAGGCATAGTTTTATAACAAAACAAAAAAATACTTATATGACACAAGTCATACACATATACACACATATACAGAGGATATCAACGAACTCAAGGTATTAATTAACTTTTTTTGTCTTTGCCTCAGCATCTAGATTTCCTTGTTTGTTGTTGGTTTAATTAACTTGTTTTCTTTGATGCCCACTGTACTTGAGTATATAATTATGATTTTTGGAGAAACCATATTTGAAGAAGCTTTTCAAAAGCTTGCATAAATATGTTTAATTAGCCAACAAAAGGAATCGCCTACATTTTTACCTTGCAATAAACATTGCTAAAAGCAGACCTTGCATGTCATTTAACCCACTTAAATAAACAAAGGACTATCTAATAATGCCCTATTTCATCTAGTGTCAGGTCCATTAAATCTTCCCTTGTAGCAGTGTGTATTGGAGCAGCCAAATTTCTAGGGTGACGGCTTACCAATTCCCCCCTTGCTCACGTACTCTGACATTTTGTGAAACTTCAGACACCCATGAATATAAGTGCAGCTCCCAAGGCAGGACAGAGTTCGCAGACATCACACAACTAGCACACCAAGAACTCTGGGTCATCTCACAGAGTGGCACAGAATTAGAAATCTCCATAAAATACTGACTTTACTGTACCATTAAATATTTTTACAGGTTCATCATTTTTATTTGTTGTTCATTTAAGCTTTTTAAAAATAATTAAAACAAGGTCTACACCAGCCTGGTCACACTGTGATAACCCTGTACATATACAGTATATTCTCCTACGGCTAAGGTCTCATTAGTTTTATAGCATCTATGTAATCCTCAGACATATTGACTAATCTCAATTATAGCATATCATATTCGTGACCTCCAGAGGAGATCATAATTACAGGTACTTTGTCACATTTTCTTTGTGACGTGTTTTACGGTCTACATACACTAGGGGGAAAGTATAATCCATTATTATAGTATACTGAATGCTTACTCATCTCCTCAGGCAACCACTCATGTGAATGTACCTGTGGGGTCCCATTAGTGCTCGTCTCAAATGATGATGGAAGCTGTCAGCTTCTAAGAGGCCTGTCCTCTGTCTGTTGGCATCTACAGCCACGTGGAGCATATGGCTAGAGCAAAACAGACATTTGCTCTCTGTGGATGTAAATGCAAACAGAAGTGTAGACAGGTAGGTGAATAATTTAAATAATAATTTATCAACAGTAAAAATCATTCTTTAATACCTTGATCCACCTTTTATTTCCTATTATCTAACATCTTAGGCTTAGTAGAAGCTGGCTACAATGTAGTCCAATGACAATTCTGGGCTGGAAATTACCTCCTGCAATAATCATATCTCCATTTTACAAACCATTTGCTAAATATGCTCTAGGAACTATTTCCTGGAACTTTTGGGCAGCACAGTGGTGTAGTGGTTAGCACTTCTCCCTGGCAGCACTGGGGGTCCCTGGTCACTACCTGCATGGAGTTTGCATGTTCTCCCTGTGTTTGCGTGGGTTTCCTCCGGGTACTCCGGTTTCCCCTCACACTCCAAAGACACGCTGGAAGGTTAATTGGCTCCTCTCTAAATTGGCCTTTGTGTGTATCCATGTGAGATAGGGACCTTAGATTGTAAGCTCCTTGAGGGCAGGGACTGATGTCAATGTACAACTATGTAAAGCACTGCCTAAAATTGTCAGCGCTATATAAATACCTGTAATAAAAAATGCCAAACATCTGGAAATATTTCTCAACGGTCTTTCACATAAACAGACTTGTGTTTTTAGGTGTATTGCCCTAAATACATGAATTCTTACTCTGCCACAGGACATTTTAAAGTCCAATTACACTCAAAACAGGTACTTAACCTTTCTGGGGTTGATAACACTGAATCACATGAGATACTTATAAATGTCAGGTTCTTCAGTGCTAAGTGTTTTTGAAGTAATACCCAGCTGTCACTTTTTATTGCAAAGCCAGGCAAAAGTGTCATGATTCTCAGGCAGGTTCTCCAATGTATATAATACACTAATACAGTAAGCTTTTTGTTATGAGACACAAAATACTGCAGTGATCTCTAGTGAATTAAATCCATGCCTGATCGATATACGATGCAAACATTTTATTATCTTGTAACGTGTGGGTGGGAAACATTTTTTTTGCATTTTTTATGTTACTTAAATTTTAACTTTTTTTTTTTTTACACTTAACCTTATTGCTATCGCATAGGGGGCTAACAGGCCCAATTTTAGACTGTAAGCCCTCAGGGGCAGGGCCCTCCTTACCATCATGTCTTGAATTGCATTGTAATGTCTCCCTTATATTGTAAAGCGCTGCGCCAACTGTTGGCATTATATAAATCCTGTATAATAATAATATGTAATACCAAATGAGATGTGACATATCCTCTTTATGGAGACATCAGGGGTCTTTCAGACCCCTAATATCACCTAGGGACCCCAAAGTAGCTGATGAAGCAGAGATCTGCTTCACCAGCTTCTTCTCCTGGCTTTACTTATACCTTCAGTTCAAGGACCTATTTCTGTATAACATTAAGTGATATGGGAAGTGACATGCAGGGAAATGTAGCATACCCTTACTGCCATAGAAATTATTTAAATCACTACAACCATTTTTTCACTGTCACCTGATGGTATGCCTACAGGTATAAAATTATAATAACTAAATGCGTGTCTCACAGCCAATCACTTTGCAGGAGTGTAATTTCTCTTTTAATTATAATTATAAAGCCAGCATTTCCTAGGCCCACTTTTCTTTGCTCCAGGTATAATAAGACAGCTTTAAATTCTCCTTTATGATCTAAGGGTAAGTAAGGTTCTCACAATATAATCAATGATAATTGCTGGACATGAAGCTGGTATGATCACATTCTGACAAAACAGGCATCGATTATACTGGTTTTAGGGGGACAGCTAGTACAGACTTTACAGTACAATCACACAGCACAGCATGGAAGGATGCTGCAAATAAACTGTTATTCAGAGCTACAAAAATAATACTTACCCCATTGTTTGGTCCTACGTGCTGCTCAGCTATCCCCAGGAATGATTGCAAAGGTGTTTTGCTACCTGCAAAGAAAATGGAAAAATAGCTGACAAACAGGACAAACCTAAGAATTTACTCTGCCTTGTACAACAGATTAACTGTCACCCTTCTCTTTCCTTCTCCCAAGCATCACTATTGTTCATGTGAGTGCTTTATATAATACAAAGCAGTAAGAGTCATCATAATCATTGCTATCCATAAGTAACCATCAACTGAATCTAATTACAGAGGCAGGCACTCGACTTCAGTAGAATCTTAAAAATCAACTTTTAGAAAAAAAATGAAATAAAGTTTATGGCAGTAGCCACATCAGATTTCATATTTAATTCTCTAGTGTGTACTAAATCTAATAATTAGTTCAGGTATTCAGCTAGTAGCACAGGCACATCTAGATGATGCCTTAAGCAGGTTCAGGGTTACAACTGCTTGTTAAAATAGGTTCATCATAACATTTTAAAGTTCTACCTTAAGAAATCTCAAATAGTTGACTTCCTTAAAGAAACACTGTCACCTATGACCATTCAGGGCAATGACACGGGGGGGAATTTATCAAAACTAGAACTAGAACTAGCAACTAATCAGCTTCTCTCATTCTTTGTTCATTTAAGATTTGAAAAAGAGAGAGAGGCGCCGAACTATGTGGAGTGCATTATAAATTAACATGATCTGTGTGCAGTACCACTATACAATCTGCAGATGGCATTGCTATCCAGTGACGTCTAATACTTAGCTGTTCCTTGGTTAATTCATAAGAAATACATTAGCATGTATTTCTGATTCGGTAAACAAAGCAAGTAGAGTCCTTTCCTGTATTAAGAGGGGAATGTCTTGCAAGGACAAGTCCGTAATTGTGCCACTTTAATGATGACTGGTTCGGCCTCATCTAGAGTACGCGGTCCAGTTTTGGGCACCAGTGAACAGAGGGGATGTCCTTGAACTGGAAAGAGTCCAGAGGAGGGCAACCAAACTCATAAAGGGGATGGAGGACCTGAGCTATGAGAACAGGCTACTAAAATTAAACATGTTCTCCTTGGAAGTAAGGAGATTAAGGGGGACATGATTTTCATGTATAAAATGTTTACCGGGGATAGTAACATTAGCAGCACACTCTTTACATTTTACTCGATGACAAGGACGAAAGGCCACCACTTCAAATTGGTGGAGAAAAAATGTCAGCACAAGGGGCGAAGGGGTTTCTTCTTAGTTAGATCAGTCAGGGTCCCAAACTCGCTGCCACATGCTGTGATTTCGGCTGAGAGTGTGGAATCGTTATATATACAGGGGTACAAGTACTCTTAAGATTGAGATCGCACTACAGCCACGCCCCTCACCCATAGTGCGATCACCCGCACCCAGAACGCAGGCACATAAGTGCCTACGTTCCGGTCCAGTGCGATCTGCAAAAATGCTGCAAGCACTATTTTTGCAGATTGCACTGGACCGGAATGCAGGCAGGCGATCACACTGTGGGCGGGGGGCATGGCTGCGGTGCCATTGACTTCAATACAACCCTCCTGCCCCTGAATGCAGGGGGTCGGCCGGCTTGCATTCAAGTGCGTTCTAGAGGCGTCGGCGTCCTGTCCTCCCGCGGTGCTCATGTGGCCGACGTTGCATACGAGTAGAGGTGTTTTGCCCCTTTCCGTCTGCGGCGTCTAACACATTCAGCTGACAGCCACACGAGCATGGTCGTAGCTAGCTCCTTTTGCACTCGAGGTAAGAAAAAAACTGTGCCCCCCCAACAGCGCCCAGGATTTATTTTTTTTACTATTTTCTTATTTGTTATTTAGTTTTAATCTAAGTTTTTTTTTTACTGTTGGGGGGCTTCTGGTAAATATAATGTTGGCCATTCGGACGGAGCCACTGTCACAGCAGCATGTGCGGTGAGGAGAGAGAGATCCGTCGGCTGTCAGATCCAGGCGGAGCGGCTCTCTCTCTCCTCACCACTTGGCATGTTGCTGTGATAGCGGCTCCGCCCCCCGCTGCTGCAGCGCTTCGTTCACTTCTCCTCAGGAGAAGGCAGGAGGACAGGACATCGCGATCTACCAGGGATCGCGATCGACCTAATGGGCACCCCTGCAGTAACCCATTAAAGTTAATAATCTTGATGCTTGTTATGAGTTATTGCACTTTGGACATCTTCGAATAACCCCAAGATACTATTTTACATCAAGCAGAATGTCTTGAATTAAAAGGATGCATGTTGTGTCAATAAAGCAGACTTTCCTCAGTTACCGAATCATACCCAGTTAAGAACTGTTCCCTAAGTCCCAAGCAACAGTTATTAAACTACAATGATAACTTTTGTGTGTCAATATAATTCAGGCTGGATAAGCAAAATGTCTTAGGCCAACCTAGGTCATAGCACTGAAGACATCTTCTGATTATTATTATCATGGTGTCCACTGTCATGGAATATTATTAGCTTATTCTATTACCTTTGCTCTTTCCTTTGTGCTGGTCTGATAAATGTTCTGTGCGGGTTCTAGTGATTAATTCTACATTGGAAGCCCCATACACCTGAGAAAAGAGTTAGAAGAGACATTTTTTAGAAGCTGTACTTTATATGTGTTTATTCAAACAGCGAGGGCTTTCCTTTACTGAAAAGAACCTGTCAATCACAAACTATACTGGTGGTCAATCAGCCCAGAAACATCTTTGAAGATTATGTGACCCATCCCACACTCCATAACAACACATACAGTATCTCACAGAAGTGAGTACACCCCTCACATTTTTGTAAATATTTTATTATATAATTTCATGTGACGACACAAAAGAAATGACACTTTGCTACAATGTAAAGTAGTGAGTGTACAGCTTGTATATCAGTGTGCATTTGCTGTCCCCTCAAAATAACTCAGCACACAGCCATTAATGTCTAAACCGCTGGCAACAAAAATGAGTACACCCCTAAGTGAAAATGTCCAAATTGGGCCCAAAGTGTCAATATTTTGTGTGGCCACCATTATTTTCCAGCACTGCATTAACCCTCTTGGGGATGGAGTTCACCAGAGCTTCACAGGTTGCCACTGGAGTCCTCTTCCACTCCTCCATGACGGCATCACGGAGCTGGTAGATGTTAGAGAAACTAGAAAAACATTGCACAGCGGTGTGGCTTCTACATATTTTTGGCCAAAAGTTTGTGCAACTAAAACCTCTGCTTTTAACGCATACTGTTGACAGGGTAATTTGTTTTGTTGCAGGTTAGCTGGCAGGTGAGCTGGGGATTTTTTGTGTTTTGTATAGATGTAAGAGACCTTGCGCTCCTCCACAGATGCTCAATAGGGTTTAGGTCTGGAGACATGCTTGGCCAGTCCATCACCTTTACCCTCAGCTTCTTTAGCAAGGCAGTGGTCGCCCTGGAGGTGTGTTTGGGGTCATTATCATGTTGGAATACTGCACTGCGGCCCAGTCTCCAAAGGGAGGAGATCATGCTCTGCTTCAGTATGTCACAGTACATGTTGGAATTCATGGTTCCCTCAATGAACTGTAGCTCCCCAGTGCTGGCAGCACTCATGCAGCCCCAGACCATAACACTCCCACCACCATGCTTGACTGTAGGCAAGACACACTTGTCTTTGTACTCACCTGGTTGCCGCCACACACGCTTGACACTATCTGAATCAAATAATTTTATCTTGGTCTCATCAGACCACAGGACATGGTTCCAGTAATCTATGTCCTTAGTCTGCATGTCTTCAGCAAACTGTCTGCGGGCTTTCTTGTGCATCATCTTTAGAAGAGGCTTCCTTCTGGGACGACAGCCATGCAGACCAATTTGATGCAGTGTGCGGCATGTGGCCTGAGCACTGACAGGCTGACCCCCCACCCCTGCAACCTCTGCAGCAATGCTGGCAGCACTCATACGTCTATTTCCCAAAGACAACCTCTGGATATGACGCTGAGCATGTACACTCAACTTCTTTGGTCGACCCTGGCGAGGCCTGTTCTGAGTGGAACCTGTCCTGTTAAACCGCTGTATGGTCTTGGCCACCGTGCTCCAGCTCAGTTTCAGGGCCTTGGCAATGTTCTCATAGCCTAGGCAATCTTTATGTAGAGCAACAATTCTTTTTTTCAGATCCTCAGAGAGTTCTTTTGCCATGAGGTGCCATGTCGAACTTCCAGTGACCAGTATGAGAGAGTGAGAGTAATAACACCAAATTTAACACACCAGCTCCCCATTCACACCTGAGACCTTGTAACACTAACGAATCACATGTCAACGGGAAGGGAAAATGGCTAATTGGGCCCAATTTGGACATTTTCACTTAGGGGTGTATTCACTTTGGTTGACAGCGGTTTAGACATTAATGGCTGTGTGTTGAGTTACTCTGAGGGGGCAGCAAATGCACACTGATATACAAGCTGTACACTCACTACTTCACATTGTAGCAAGTGTCATTTCTTCTGTCGTCACATGAAATTATATAATAAAATATTTACAAAAATGTGAGGGGTGTACTCACTTCTGTGAGATACTATACCAGCGGTTTTATGGAAGTGGACCAGCCTGCCCAGCACCATTGCAGCAACTGTATTCTCTGGCACAAACTGTTTTGACATCCAGCTCATGCGCTGACAGAAGCCACAGAAAAGGAAAGACGTGTATGGCGTAAATGCAAGAAAATAGATGGCTATTGTTCTCTATGGCATCTCCAAGGGCATGTGCCAGGTTTCAAAGCAGTCTGAAAATGCCAAAGATGAGAACCCTATGCTGGTTCTGTGGCCTCAGCATAGTTATATCTTTGGAGCTGCATAAGGACATAATAATATTGTGTACAGATAAGTACAAGTAGTTCCATCCATGCCAGCTGTTACTACATAGAAGGATTTCCTAACATGTTACATATTTCTTCTACTGTAAGTAGTAGTAATATTCCTTTGAATAAAGGCCTGCAGTGCTCCACCTTATGATAAGCTGAAAATACTCTTCTATCCCAGGAAAGCAATGCTTGCATTTTTAGTCTAATGTATTTGTGCAGGTAACACTCCTAACCTTCGCTTCATAGCCATTAATAACCTCCGTTTTCTCGCTTCTCCACCCCAGGATTCCTGATTTGTTCCTGTGCAGCAAATATGAACAAAACAAAAATATTTATGATTTTTTTTAAATAAACACAATATGATTAACAGTCACACATGGAAAAATATACAATTTTCCCCCCTTTAAGTTCTTTCAAATTATGTTAAATATATACATTTTATAATGACTTAGTAGGTTTGTGTGTTAATCTGTACTTCAAAATCCATATTTCTTTTTCACCTGATAGAGTAATTCCCACTCATTAATGCTGAGGCGTTTTGTGCACAAAATACTTTTGCAACATCATGTTTATTTACTTTTTAAATCTGAAGTCCAGGCTGATATAAAAGACACAAATTAATAAAGTCCCTATACAGCAGTGGTTAGAAAGAGAGGGAGAAGAAGCGCGAGGAACCCAACAGAATGTGATAAGAGGAGAGAGCAGTGTGACAGAAAGATGAGTTCATCAGCCTGCTGCTTCTCCTTTTACTCTCCAGTCACAAGCTGGGGGAGGAACAAGACCTGTGGGTCTCTTAGGACTGTGTGGACAGAGATAAAATATCTCCCCTTAACATATTTCATCTGAGTATGTAGCTGTTTGCCTGATGTTCAGCTTTAATCTATTTTCATTTTAATGGTAAATGTATTGATATTTTTGTTATGTAATGAATGATGACACTTGATTTTTCATTTCAGTCAAATCATCATAGTTATCAATTAATCAATCATATGCTCCGATCTAATTAGTGGATGAAAACTTAATACTAGCAATGTCTATACAAACAGAATATTTTTGGAGTGGACTCAGATTTCTTTGTAACCCACTTATGATTCCAGCACAGAAGTTTTTACTATTCCCTACTAAATCAAAAATGAAAAAAAAGTGTTGGCTATGGAAACACTTTATTCATTCGCCTTGTTAATACAAATATTTGTATTCTGTATACACCACAATTCTGACAAATTTCACTGACCTCTCAAAGGCAATGTTCTTGGTGTCCAGCTGAGTAGTGACTACTGGGGCTGTCAGGCGGCCCATGGCCTGTTCCTCGGTGGGCTGCACAGCAGCCAGAAGAACTTCATGGTCCTGGGAACCTATAGTTAGAGTTTCAGAGAAGACAACTCTTTTGTCATGGTCGATTTCCATGACCACAGCGCTGGTGTCTGTGGGTGCATAATAAAGTATGTAGTTAGAGACAGAATGAGAATACCGTAACTGAACAAATTCCATAAAACAGTACATATCTCTTATGATGAAGTGCAGTACCTGCAGAGTAACCAAATTAATTACCCATACCATTCAATCAGAAAATATCTTAACTGACCTGACCACTGTAAAATTCAATACAAAAATCAGAATCAGAAATCTGACTGGTTACTAGGGGTAGTTGTAAGTGTCAAACACTTAACCAACCCATAAACATGAGATAAAAGTCAACAGAAACAAACAATTTTAACACGTATGGACAACTGCCAGCAAGAGTTTTTTTCATCAAAGATCTTTTCCAACTTTTAGACTTGTATCTGCCAAATAGTCATGCAAGGTTGGATTTTCCTATCACTATTATTTTCCCCTGTGATAAGTAATGTGGATGTGTAACCATTCCCCACCCCTTCCCCAAGCTCAATACGCATTAAAAAATGTTGACTGAATAATTTTGATCAGATTATACAGGATTTTGGAAAGATGTTTTAGCATTTGTATTGTGCCTGGATGTTTAACCGCCATCTGATATCTGGACTGGTCATGAATAATATTTTTGAAACGGCTGCCACTAATCTAATATCTATGAACTGCACAGTGTAAGGGACATAATGAGACTGACCCCAAGTACTGGGGTGGGTAGAACACAGTTTCCATCATGCTAGAAAAATACTTTAGATTTACCTCTAATTGTTACCTTTGCCAAAGTCAAAATTGACCCATTCACTGCGACTTATTTAGTAAAGAAAACAAAGGAGATGTGCAAAGAGCAGTAACTAACATGGCAGTAGCATGTGGGTCCCACTATCCCTGATGAAGTTTTCAATTACCCTGTTGTGGCAGAAGACATTAACTAGCAAACATGGCACTGATGTCTTCCCAGAGCCACCAATAATAGGAAGCCAGACAATAGCTTAGCCTTTCATATCTCATCAGTAACTGAAATATCACCTAAGAGGGCGTACTGATCCTTTAAGACATGACTTCTGATTGTAATATTTAACCACATCTACTCCTTGTCCTACTAAATAAACCCAAATAACCTACATAAATGGCAATTACAGCTGAACCTACACCTATTATGTCAAGCTGAACCAATATTGTAATTATTCCAACGATTTACATGACTCTTCCCTGAGATCACTCACCTTGTCCCCTGAAGATAAAACTGCGGTTCCCTCGTTGCCAAGTCATATGATCAAAGCCGAGCAATGTAGTGTCTACACGAAGGTTCTGCCCACTCTTCCAAACCTTGTATGTGTCACTGGGGCAGATCTTGGAGACCAAGGGCACTAAAAAATAGAGAAGAGCTGCAAGCACTGCAAAATCTCAGGAATCATTGAAACTCGTTCTATAGGCCACGTTATAGATTTTAGATTTATCTACATTTTTAGGCTTTAGCCTAAAGATGTAGGCTTTATTTCTGTCAAGCTGAAGATTCATTCATCTTCTGAGCAGATAAAGAAAAGCTGCATCTTTGTTTATTCAGAAAATCTCAGTGTGGTTCCTTTGTAAGGCCAGTGAAGATTACTACGGTATTCTATTTTTATACAGCAGAACACATTTTCAACTGGTTGATTTAACAGACCTAATCACTGCCTGTCTAATTCTCTGAAGATGCATTTCAGGGTTTTGCTTCCTATTGTGAATATTGTTTCTGTGATAAAAATAAAAACCTTAGTGCAAAGAATGGCCCACTTACACTGTGAAAACTGGTGTAGTGGACAGGTGTAGTGGACAATAACAGTCCCCCCACATTGTGTGGGAAACCTCCCACGTGTGTACATTACCTTCTCACATACTCTTAAAGAATGGGAAATAAAGAGTGCAGTTAAATAGCAATGAATATTTCAGTAAGTTTTATTGTTTTTAACAAAAGTTCCACTTTAATGCAATTATCTTGGTTGTATAAAAATGACCAGGGACACTTAATAGCTTATCACAGACATACATGGTGGTAGGAAGGGAATATGCTTGATCCAAAGTTAGTTGCATTTCACATCGTGTAGCAGAGTCTGTTATGTAAGTTAGACAGCTCTTAAACACAAAAGGGCAAGTCAATTAAATGGTGCCTCAGATGGAATCAAATAGTGTGTAGTATACAGTTTACTTCAGAGGTAACAGGTTAAACAGCTTCAATTGAATTTGATGAAACTTGGAATAAAATATTTTCTTTTTTCTGCAAACAGGCTTCAGTAGCTATTTATTGAAAGTGTCAAAGGTCACCTTATAAATACCCCCCTGGTGTCACTTAGAAAGAGAGAAAGAACAGACAGCTGGGGTACCTGCTGGTTTAAATCAGCCAAATAAAGTGTTATCTACTGTCTATGGATACAATAAGAATAGCCATTGATAGACAGACCCTTCAATGAGAATGTTAGCTGTTTGTCCCCTGTTGCGAGCTCCACATTGCTAACACCTGGCTGCACAACTAAAGAATGTTTCCCTTTTTATACAAAAAAAGACATATCCTAAACCACCTATACAGTTTATAAGATTTCTTATATGATAAGTAGAACAACAGCTTGCTAAACTCATATGTTCGATATTGCCCCCTTGTTATCCTGCCTGTCACATGTGGTGCTTAGAATGACCATATCATCTGTAAGTAGTGGGCCATGCAGTGGACATATGCCACAGATAATTTGAGAAGACCTATATTTAGATGACCTATTGCTAGGGATGTCCCGATACCAGGCATTTTTAAGAGTACTTGGACTCGTGAAAATGCCCCGATACTAAAGACGGTTGCTGAGGGAACTCAGGCAGGCTGCTGGGGACCATGCCATAGCTGTCTTTGACAGCGACAGTCCAGCCCCATCTCCTTCTCCTTTCCGGCACCCGCAGAGACAGGCACAGCACTGGACAGTGCCACAACGCCCGTACTTCCCTGAAGCCCGGCACCCACCTGTTCAGCCATGGGGATCCCGGCACCCCGGTAATTGGTATCGTCAAGTACCTGAGGTAGATTACTTGATCTTGAAAAAAATTGTATCGGGACATCCCTACTTATTGCCATATAAAAATAGGTTATTATTTTCCAGATCACAGAAACAAATTAATATTTCCATTAGCAAAAGTCAGCTCTATAAAGTTTTTTAAAGGTTTTACTATGGAAATATCCAAGTGAACTGGAAATCCTTTGCTTGTGGCAGGAGAGCTCCTGCCCTTTAGTTGAATCCTGAGTTGTACGTTTGCGACCATGTGTGACCATAAAATACAGTGAAGCTCTATGGCAAACATTTTTATTATCGTACAGTACTTTAGGTATTGAAAAAAATATTAGGATAGGGTCAAACTGTAAATAGGGAAAACTCCACCTTTGTTACAACAGAGCTCCACTTTTTCTGAACATTTAATTAGAGGACAAACGTTAAAAATATGATAATGTAAAATGTACCCATCTTAAAGGAGAACTATGGGGTCAGGGATTTTCCCCATAGTTCTCCTAAGGGTAACACAAACTAGCATCCTCTTGTCACCCAAAGCTCAGTATACTGCGAGCTACAGCTCGCGGTAGACTGAAACGCGGCAGCCAGGACGGATCCCGACATTACTATCAAAATCCACCCAGCTGCGTGAGTGACAGATGGCTCTGCCTATATAGAGGCAGAGCCAGCTGTACCCGCCCCCTCAGTCAGTGCTGCAGGATCGGACAGGGGAGGGGGGGAATCCCTGCGGGAAGCCGTGAGTGTCAGTCACGGCTCTCTGCAAGGGACAGGATCCAGAAGTGAGCGAGCGACGGTATGTGTTCGCTCACTTCCCGATCTATTGAGCCGACCAGTGACAGTTTCATTGTCACAGGTCGGCTAGAACTATGAGGCTGAGTGATTCTCACTCGCCTCATAGTTCTCCCTTACGGAGAAAGCAACTGTATATAAAGTCCCCCAACTCCATAAAGGCTTTAAATGGCTTTTAAAAGTTGAATTATTAAAGTGTCAGACAAATACAAATACATTTTTTTTATTTTTTATATTTTTTTTATACTTTAGATAACTAGTGGTAATTATTTATTGTCATTGCAGATGACACCAATTTAATAATTTGTATTATACTTTACTACTTACCCCAGCTGGTAAACTCCCATTTCATTTCCACATAAAAGTCCTGTGCCTGTCACAAGAGAAATACTAGTAAAATTAAACGTCCAAACAAAGTGAAGATGACAAAGACCACATTTGAAGCGAATCTCCAGCCAAAATGTTTTGTTCTGGATAGAGTGGGGAGAAGTGAGAACCTTTGTCAAGCTCTCTTTTTCGCTCAGGAGATGTTTTCAACCCTCAATGATAGCACAGAAAGGAAAAATAATCTTTCTTCAAAGACACAGACAATAATAAGAACCTTGCAGAGGTTTTCACTTTTTCAAAAAGTGCTTTTATTGCTCTTCGTTACTTCATGGAACCATCTTTACTAGATTAGGGAGAGGAGTAGAATCTCTTAGGTTTTTACTGTTCTTTATTGTCCATGTTGGGAATTAGATAAGAGCAATTTTGTTTTGACCATTTGTAGAGCTAATAAACAAGCATGAGAAGTGGGGCACTGCCATGAAGAGCATTTACCAAATCCAAAATTTAAAAAAACTAGTATTTTTTCCTACACAGAACTGTCATCTCTCCCTAACATCTCCAACACACACTGACTTTATGGCTTCCGTGAGCCCAGGGATTTTCTGGAGGGGAATGTGTTATCTATTTATTTAAATGTATTGCTCCTGTTACTCACCTGACCAAGGACAAAGGCTAAGAACTGCATTATAGGTTGCCCCTTATTTCTGGTAGTACCTTACGATTTATGAACTTCCCTGACTGTGGTTTTCCCAACATGAATAGAGCAACAACAAAAAAACTGATTCTAAAAATGTATAGATGACACAAATATGGCTGAACGTTAAAGAACTCCAGGAAAAATCTTTATTGACCCTTTTTAGTGGTGCTGCCCCTACTCTGCAAGGGTGAAGGGCTCATTATTGTCTAGGTTCAAAAATAACAAAAAGTTATACTCACCTGAACCCTGGAGCCAGTTTGTTCTTAAGACTGGTCCTTCCATCCTCTCTCCCCCTCCTCTGCAGCGGTCTAAGGTGCGGGGTTAGCCCCACTGCAAGGGTTAATTAAATGTTTTTCCTAGAGTTCTTCTCTATACGATGATACATACAATTGGACTGAACTGTACATGTTATAGTTTCAAATTATTTATATTTCAACTGTATATTTAGCTGTCTGCTTGGAGTTCAGCATCGATAAAAGTTCCTTCTGGTTTATTATCTGTAATTAATCTACAATAATATATGCAACAGCCTATAAGCTTGCTGGCTAGTGTAACAATACCTGGCTGTACTCCTAGGATACCTGGTACAGGCAATGTGTACAAACAGTTAAGACTGCAATACTTACTGGCAAGAACAGAAGATACTGCTTTTATGAACTGGGGTTTACATATATTTAAAAAAAAAGTAAAATGATACAACTTGATATCAAGGCCTTACACTACACAAACACATAGATATTTTGTGATTTGTATGGTTCACACACTTCCTTGGCCTTCTCTTCTGTGGTAATGGTACTGTCAGCCTTTCTGAACCAGGCTGCCGTGACACACTGGTGTGCCTTCTGGCCTCCTCAAGGGTGCCTCAAACTTTTGTAGTAGTGGAACTGTGACATGAAGGGGGGAATGAAGACTAATGTGAAGGGGCTCCGGATGTAAAAGGGGAACTCTGGTATGAAAGGGGGGCTTCTTATGTGAAAGGGGGGGGATGAAGGGGGAGGAATCTTGATCTGAAGAAAGCACTTCAATATGATTTTGCGTGGGGTCCCCCTTTAATTCCATGATATTTTAGACTGTGGATTTTGCATACTTTCAAAGGGTGCTGTCACTAAAAAAGGTTGAGAAATGCTGTTTTTTATTTTGCCAATGAAATGAGGAGGTACAAAGCTAGTGCTTGACTTTCCTGGTAGACAGCCTTGCATGCACTGCATACAATGAACAACTGAAAGTATCCCAGATTAGATATTTATTTGTGAAAAAAGAATAATAAAAAAACAAACAAATAATGTAATGTATTAGTTTATAATTTTTTTTACCAAAAACCACAAATTTCCCTTTAAATCTAAAACCAAAAAGAAAAATGTCAACAGTATAACAGTAGTCTTCTTTAAGTCACACACTGGGGTTATTTGTAAATGTAAATAAAAGTGTGAATCTTTACTGTAAGTTGTGTGAAACATCACTGCCATCTTAGGCCGATATGTTTCGGCGACCGATATATAGCTGCATCCCTACTTAAAGCATTTATTATCAAAGATTTAGAAGTTTCTTTCATGTGCTATTTGTATGAAATTTTACTTTTATGTTTCTCCTCTTGCTGATTCATGAATAAGGACTGATTTACAAAAAACTTCAGGAATATGTCCGTCTGTCTCCCACTCTAACTGCCTTTAGGAGATCCCTTAAGACTCATCTTTTCAGGGAAGCCTATCCCACCTCAACCTAACCACTCAACCATCACGTTCTCAAACAATTCATCCCCACACAGCTACCTCCTCTTTTAGATTGTAAGCCCTCTGAGGCAGGACCCTCCTTACCATCTTGTCTTGAATTGTATTGTGATTGTAATGTCTTCATTATATTGTCAGGGATCCCAACCTGAAAGAAGCACTTTCAGGGAGGTGTCCCTCATATTGTAAAGCACTGCGCAAACTGTAGGGGCTATATAAATCCTGTATAATAATATTAATCTAAAAGCTTAGAGATTAGCCCCACAATTAGGATACATTGATAAATTTTTTCCCCAGAGTTCTTCTTTAAGTCACACACTGGGGCTATTTGTAAATGTTTACTTTTTATACAAGATTTACACAACTTTTACCCACGATTCTTATACTTTTCTAAATGGATTACATTTAAAAAAAATGTGTGAATCTTTACTGAAAGTTGTGTGAAATATCACTGCCCTCATTCAATCAGAGGATGCCATGTATTCATTTATAAAAAAAACTAGTGTTGACAGCAAAGGGGCCAGATCAGCGGCTGTACAGAATCTGGCTGTCATTTTACAGAATCCCCGTGGCCCTTTCAACTATATTATGTATATATTTACATTGGGCCAAACTGGACCAATGTAAGTATATATAGATATTTATACCTGGAGTTCAGCTTTAATCTACACAAAAAGTAGCATTTATACTGTATATAAATAGGTTACA
Organism: Nanorana parkeri; assembly: GCF_000935625.1. Lineage (NCBI taxonomy): Eukaryota > Metazoa > Chordata > Amphibia > Anura > Dicroglossidae > Nanorana > Nanorana parkeri. The sequence continues at coordinate 699,160 of NW_017307119.1, forward strand.
TTATCTGTAGAAACAGGAAAGTTACCCAGTGTTGAGTATAACAGTACCAAGAGAACGTACAGTTCCAGGACAGATTTTGTTTCAGATTTGTTCTTTCAGATCAACAAAATTGACTACAATTATATTGATTGAGACCTTACCTACACAATCCATCCTTATTATGTCCAGTAAAGTAGATCTTTCAATTTTAATTTAACTTTTAAATCCAAGCTGGAATCCCCCATCCAAGTGCTTACTTACCTCTGCATGATGTCGGTGGGCTCCTCTGTTGTTTACATTCTTGGTGTAGATATCTGGCTCAGGCCATACTTGCATATAAATTCCTGATAGGAAAGGTTTTCTGCAGACTTACCTGCTAATGCGAACCCCTACAGCGCTGCGCTGCTCCCTCGCCAGCGCTTCCATCTTTTACCCGATCTCCCTCCTGGGTTTTTAGTCTTAGGCCGCTTGATTAGCTAGGACCAGATGAGGGAATTCCCAAGCATGCACATGGGAGTTACCTCATCTTGACATTAATCCTGCTGAGACTGTGCACCGAGCTGCGCATGCATTGCTCAGTGTGCAGAAACAAAAACAAAAAAAAGTCCTGCAGACCAGAAGGAGGACTTACACAGTCTCTTCTGTCATAAAAACCCTGCCTGTCTTAACTTCCACTTTAAAGTGCCCACAGACACTGGTTAGCAGTCAGATGTGCAAACAAGATCCAACCATCTTCAGGCACCTGTATCTGCTAGCCTTGACGAAAACACTTGGCTCAGCTAAGGAGCCATGTTTATCCCCCGCAGAGGGGAGCGGGGAGGCAAGCAGCATCTGATATCAGCCTATCTGGGAAAGTCATTAGAAACTGGACAAGGTTGTCTAATCGCTATTTCCTCCCAACAACCAAGCAACGTCTGTAGTGGGTACTTTAACATGAGATCGTCACCTAATCTGGCTGGATTACTCACTTCATGTCTACGGCCACTAGTATACTTTACAGTTGTTTATGAATTTTGTTGATGGTTCTAATGTGAAACCAAATCTTACAATGCACATGAAGCCTATTTGTACTAATCAGCTCAGCCCATGTATAGCAGCCAGCATTATAGTTTTGTATATTCGTAACCACTTGACATATGGTATAAAGATGATAAAATACAGTATATCAACAAATTTTATCTTCACTGTTTGCTGCTGTTGTATTGAGCTTCTTTTCTTTTCCTGTAACAATCATTCCAGGAAGAGATTAGTATTTCCCTGCTGTTGGCCAGAATAAGTGACAAAGGTAGCGCCAGAATAAATACCAGAGGTACACTGCCTGTCCAAAAAAAAGGTCACACACTTTAATATTTAGCTGGACTGCCTTTAGCTTCCATTACGGCACGCATTCGCTGTGGCATCGTTTTGATAAGCTTATGCAATGTCACAACATTTATTTCCGGCCAGATTTGCATTACGTTTTCACCAAGATTTTGTAGTGATGATGGGAGAGTCAGACCACAGTGTAAAGTCTTCTCCAGCACATTCCAAACATTCTCAAATGGCTTAAATTCTTGACTCTTTGGTGACCAATCCATGTGTGACAATGATGCCTCATGCTCCCTGAACCATTCTTTCACAATTTGAGCCCGATGAATCCTGGCATTGTCATCTTGGAATATGTCTGTGCCATCAGGGAAGACAAAATCCATTGATGAAAAACCATTCAGTATATTCAGGTAGGCAGCTGACTGCATTTCTTGGACACATAATGTTGCTGAACCCAGACCTACTATCCAATGGAAGGCTCTGACCTATTTGCTTAGCTAAATCCAGGTGGTGACTTTTTTTGGACAGGCAGTTTCAGGGGCACACTGCTTTAACTTTGCTGCTGTTTAACACAACATATCCAAAATAAAGTCCTCCAATTAAAGAAGATAGTTAAAGTGTACCTATAGCCAAATAATTCTTTATTTACATTTTTGTTTTCAATAGAATGGGGAAGGGTTAGAACCCCTATCAGGTTTTACTGCTATTCCTGGCTCTGTCAGATACATTTTCCATCACTTTCTATTCTGGGGAACAGAGAAACAACAAAAAGCTGACAGAGGTTCTAGCATTTCCCTACATTAACTTTAAAAAAACAAAAACAAATGTACTTTCATCTGTATTGTTGTTGGAGAGTTTACTTAATTCCTGGGACAGTGAGTGAGGGGAAATCATCTCTCTAACTGACCCCTGGAGAGCATTAAATCCTGACAGGGGTTCTAATCCTTCCACCCCAAAAGGTCTCAGCTATATTATAGTAATATATAGATATTTAATACTCACCTCTCCTGCTATCTCTGTTGTAATGAACAGAAACTTCAAAGAATCTAGAATCTGACACTTCCGGAAGTGTCAGATTCCTGGTCCTTTACTCCTCTCAGGAGCTTCCTCCCGCCGACCCCTACATTATTACAGGACGCAGTGGCGATGTAGAGCCTGGCATATCAAACCTTGGAGAGAATTTCACATGTTTCATTGTCCTTTCCTTGTTACTGTAATAAGTTGAGAGATTTGTAGTGTACCACTAGAGGCAGGGTAGCTTAGCAACTACAATGTCATAGACTTGCATTTTGAGAAGCAGTAATGTACAATCATTGTGTAGCATTGCAAAGCAGGAAGCAAAGCCTGCTAATGAGTAGATATGGCTGCCCCCATAAACATATATACAATTCAAATGTATAACATGTTTTTCATTAATGCACACTGAAAATATTGCTTACACTGTGTTGATCTCTTTTAAATGTCTGAAAATCTGAAACTCGCTGAACAGACTATACATTTCCTTTAAGTGCCGTGGTATTGCTGGCTAGTAAAACATGATTTATTTGGAACCATTGATCTATAAATAGGTAAATAATAAGACCTAATAGTCTTCCTTTTTTCCTGTACATATATCCTCTGGAGGAATGTAACCGATTTAGTGCCCAAGGTAAATAGGCCCTCAAGCACTAGAGGGATAAAATGACATGAGAAAGCACATTAGCACTTAGTCACCGAGGACCCTCTTGGGATCAAATCAGGTTTCTACAGAAGGAAAGTAGTAGGGAATTATGGAATCACTTCCTGGAGTGATCGCTAAAGGAAAAGAAATACGAAGCATATACAACAGCTGCAATAATGAAAGTTAAACATGTTAATATTTGTAAAAACTACAGCTAGGGGAGAAGATAATCAAGTGGTTCTGTATATACTGTAGAACATTATTATTATATTATTATACAGAAGTATAATGCTGGCTACTATACAGCTTATATACAGGTTATACTGTTCAATACATACTATACAATACATACTGTAGGGTTCAATGTTGGCTGTAAGCATAGTAACAAATGTAGGGGATAACCTGTGGGCAATTATCAATTCATTTTTTAATTCACTCACTCACTGCTGCAACACAGGAAGAGAGAATGCACTGTGCAATGTACAGGAATTGTTATTGTAAAGGTAAACTAACCCTTTTAAGGGGTTCTAAACCCTCCGGGTTTTTTTTTGCCTATATCTACTGCTATCAAGCAGTAGATATAGGCAATCAGTTTTTTTTTTTAAACTGCTTTAACAGCGGTTTAAACTTACCTTGTTTTCGCTGCGCGCTCCCGCCTGAGAATCCGAAACTGTTCGGGCGGCCGCAAAGCATATTGGGGCGGGCGCATGCGCAGTTCGGATTCTCGGCCAGGAGACGAGCAGAGACGCAAGGTAAGTCTATGGACGCGTGCACCTGCATGCAGACACCGCGGGATCGGAAGTGCCTGCAAGGACAGAGGAGTCAGCGCTGGATCGGAGAGCTGCCGCACCGCTGGAGGGACAGATGAAAACATCAGGAAAGAAGAAGATCGGATTAAGAGACATGATTTAAGGTAAATGCTTACATTAACATTGGGGGGAGGGAAAACATTTTTATCCTTTAATGTCACTTTAAAGCAGGGGTCTCAAACTACCGGCCCGCAGGCCAATTCCGGCCCACCAGACTGTACTAATCAGCCACTGGATCACCAGGGAATGTGCAGGTGATGGGGCTCTGTCTTTTATTTCATGTGTGTGGGGGGGG
>NW_017307119.1:703234-709827 GCF_000935625.1 Nanorana parkeri
CTGTAAGTTTAGGTGTGATGAGGGATTTCTGTATCAGGAATTTGTTTTTTCCTGCAGCAGGAATCCCTAATCTGGCGTTTAAAAGCAGCAGCTGTCACCCATGTTAGGAATCAATCACTCTCCCTGGATGTACAATCAATGCATCCAGGGAGAGTGAGAGTGTTTTCTAACTGCATGTTAATCATATTACATAAAACAAAATACATACCATTACATGCGGAGTGAAAGTGTTTACATGCAGCGGCTGTCACCTGATCATTAACTTGCGCAGGTGACAGCTGCTGCTTGTAAATGCTAGATAAGGGATTCCTGCTGCAGGAAAACACAAATTTTGTAGTAAATGCAATTTTGAAGTATGAAATTTGGCAAGCGGTCCCCATGGGAGAAGAAACATTTGTCCAGTGGAACGTATAGTGTGGGCATGCTCTGAACTATTCTTGCAGTGCTTACTTTAAAGACTACTTCCACTTTTGCAAGATACTCTGGACAATTTTAAAGTGGAGGGGCAAAGTAGGGACACTGAGTTTCCCTTGATAACATACAATGCAGAACCCAAGCCATAAAGGCCGAAAATGCAACCAAAAATTCAGCGCATCCCTAACTTCTCTCATCTCTGCTGGACGCCGGTCTGTGTCCCCTCCAATGCCCTCTGATTCGAGGGGACAAAGACCGGCATCCATCGGTGAGAAGAGAAGCTTTCAGGAGGCAGAGCGGGGCGGAGAGAGCTCAGGATGCCGAGCAGTGCGGGGAGGAGTGAGCTGTGACAGAGTCAGGATGCTGAGAGGAGTGTTGTGGGAGGAAAAAGCTGTCAACTGTCATAGGAGGTCGAGCTCTCCTCCCACACCGCGCCGCTCCGCATTCTGTGATAGGTGAGCCAGGATGGAGAGCGGGTTACAAACACTTAGCAATCAGCTGAGTGTTTGTAAATAACTTTGATAAGCTTACTGTGTCCCCAATTATGAAAAGGAAGTGTTCTACATCACTTCCTGTTCATTCATGATTGTGGACATAGTAACTCATGCTATATCCACAGTTTATGAATGGACAGGAACACTCAGTATAGAGGTTTCCTGTTCATTCATAACAGGGGCTGCAACAAAAAGGGGTTGAGGACTCTGTGTCCTCAATCTCTTTTATTATTTTAAAAGAAAAATATCAGGGGTCTGTTTAGACCTCTGATATTTCCCCAGGGCCCCAACAGTAAAGTGAAAAATAAATAAATAATACAAATCAATCAATCAATCAATATAAATAAACATAAAATGTACAAAAATGTAAAAAGATTGGGGGGAAAATTTAATTTTCGGTTTTGGTTTCGGCCTGACAAATATTTTTATTTTTGGTTACAGTCTAAAAATTCAATTTCGTTGCATCTCTACTCCATACAGCTAAGAGCCGACGTGCTACACTGCAGCTGTCACAGACTGGCTCTTTATTGAAAGCTCCCCTCTCTGTTCCTCCAATGCCCATTTGAGGGACACGCAGAGAAGGGGGACGGGCACAGCTGTCACTTTGCACTGTCAGCAGTTAGCGGGCACTGACTATGCTCACTTTCGGACACAGGAGTACATTAGTAAATATACTCCTGTGGCTTAAAAGAGAAGTAAAGCCATAAAAAGGTTTGGCTTTTCTTCTCTTTTAGGCTGATCTATTTACAGGAAGTTCTAAAAAATTATTGAGAAAAAAATACTCATTTGTTTAAACTAGCTAAATCAGTGACTTCTGCAGTTGAGCAAAATATGTCTTACTCCATGCTTGTCATTTAAATGTATTCATTTTTGTTAAATTACCAAGAAAAAAAATATATAAAATCTGCCAGCAGCAAAATCGAACCCCTAAGGTAAGAGAAAACCAGTAAAAAAATCATTGGCTTCATCAGAAACCCCATTACATGTGTCTAACCTGCAACAGGAAATTTGTAAGGCTGTCAATAACTGCAAGTGACACAAAATGAGAACTCTTTTCCTTGGAAGTCCTTCAGATAATAGAGGCAAGCCCTCAGGGTGCTCTACTACCGACAACATCATTACTATCACTAAATGTTCATTTTGGATGTGAGATTGCTCTACTTTATTTATTTTTTTAGTTTTAGTATTTTGTACAACATCCACTAAGCGAGTAAGTATATGTCTTATGTGTTGCTGCTTTTCCCTATCAGAATGTAAGCTCTTCTGAATAAAGTGTATGTGTATATGATCAGCTTGTCCCAGGACTCTTTCTAGCTGTGAGACTGCCTGAAGTTCTATTAGACTGAAGATCTGGTAAGCTTCAGATATTACTACAGGCTCAAGAAAATGTACTCCAAAGCAAACAACCAGAAAAGGCTTCTGCTGTGCCCCACTACATGGCTACATATGGCTGCCCACACAGTCCTATCCTTCTTTATGCCTTCATAACTACTTAAAGCCTCCTGCTTAGCAGGGCAGGGATTGTGCCTCTCTTTCAGTGAAAGTCTATCAGACATGCACTCACTTGGTTCATACTGTGAGTGATTTTACGTCTATCAGGCATTCACTTACAGGGTTTATACCTTGAGTGATTTTAAGTCTATCAGGCATTCACTTAGATGGGTAATACTATAGTCATACAGTAATTTTATCTCAGCCTCCATTCAACAAGAGATAATGCTACAAAACGATGCCCATTAGAAGACACATCTATAAATTATGATAATATGGCGCAGAAAGTAAGAAAAAAAATTAGATCACAGAAAACCCAACCGCGCTCTGTGCAAGGGTTAGTTACTCATTTATGACTAGGGGATTGGACCAACACACTTTTACTTACCTAATCGCCGATCCCCCCTTAGCTAGTCTTACCTCTCTCCCCCTCCGCTCTGGTTGATGATTTGTCACTCAGTGTCCTCATGTCTAATGCAGGTCTATCGAACCTGCATTACACGTGATGACGTCAGCGGTCCTTAGACCGCTAGAGCGAAGGGGAGAAAAGGCTGCAGAGGAAAGCCTAGCAGCCTGGAGGAAGCCGGCAGGAGGAAGGATCAGGTAAGTAAAACAGCTTTTTCCTGTCCCCTAGGCATAAATTAGTACTGATACCTTGCGGTGCAGGGGCAGCCCCCCTGAAAGGTACTTTTTTTGGTTTGCCTAGAGATAGGCTTTAACTTTACAATATAACTATAATACTGTGTAAGCAAAAATATCACCATCATTTTATTTTAACAATGTATAAACAGCATGTTTACTACATACACTCCTGAAAACCTCTATAGAATATAATGAAGCTATATAAAAAAAAAGATAATAATAATAACACAGGGCATATGTCAGGTGAAACCGTGAATATTCCTGTTTATTATCACCAGCAGATTTGTGGATTAATAAACTCTTGAATATTTAAAAGTCATCATTTGATAGAAAGAATAGCGGCATTCTGCAAGAAACCATAAAGGAAGAACATTCATATTTAAATCACTCATTCAAACATACCTTTCGCAGTTTCTCCAGTAAGACGGGTATCCCTGCCAGACGTTTAATGGCCCTTTGGTAGTCCCGATGCCGTAAAATCAAGCGGACCAGTTCTAAGTCACGTGTGCTGACTGCCTCCTGAAGCACTGATAAAAATGAAATGATTGAATTAAAAATAGCAACGATGCAAAATTAGGGCCACTATTCAGCTGTAAATAGTTCTCTTGACCCAACATGGCTGTGCTACAATGTTTAATGACTGTTTTCTGTTGCCAATGTCTGTCAGCTCATGGGCCGCATTTAATCCAAATAGATGCTTACCGGTAGACAAATCATAGGGCTTCATTTAAAGGGCTAACAGCAAAGTGAAAATTGCAATAACCTGAAGCATCAACCACAAAAGTCTCCTGATATGATTAATTTCACATCCTACATGGTGTGATTACTCCTCAGTAAGCCATGCAGTGTGATGCTTGGCTCCGTTGCTTGATAATTTTCAGTGTGATATTGGGTTCATAGTCAGGCCACCATTCAACCATATTTACAGACATGACCTCTAATCATCCTACCAGCTTCAATATTCTGCTGTTTCAGCTATTCAAACCGCACACATGCAGTGATAATGGATCAGCGGTGTGATACTACAGTATGTGTAAGTAGCATTAACTGAATGAAGGCAGTACTTCCAGGTACTGTGTGAACAGAGCACATTGAACTGTAATGATCTCAATAGGAATGGGTCTCCTTCCGCTGCTAATAGAATTAATTGAACACTACCTGCAGCACATCTAAGTTATACATGTGTGCCTGACAGTTTTTCTATCTGCATTGGAAAGTTTCTCAGAAGGGATATGTGCTCTTTAGATGTGTTCCATATGGCCACAAGAGAGGGTACAACCACTGAAAAGCTCATGGTAGGGTTCAATGCAGGAGAGAGAAGAGCTTTGGCTGCTGTCTGGGCTGTGCTGTGTTCAGTCAGGGGTAGGTAGAGGTTGCACGATCTCCAGCTACCTATGTACAAGCACCTTGACAGCAACACCATGCTATGTAAAAGATGTACCTAGAGCCAAAGCAGATTATGAGAATGCTATGGGGCCCTTCAGCAAAGGGTGGCCAGAAGTATCTGGCTCCATAATGAGTTATCCAGGATGCAGTATCAAGTGGTATTTCTGTATTCACTTTGATTTACTGCCTACTTACCTTGAGTAAAGGACTCAGGCAACTAGCATTTTTACCAGGAGGTCGCACTGGCTGCTTCCATATTTATCTCATGGCAGGTTTCCTTTTTAGGATAACATCATCAAAAAACCACATGTGTGGTCTGCTAAAATGTAAGTTACTTGGCTGTCTGTGCCTGTTCCTGTGTGACCTGGAACAAGCATGCACAAAGCGAAGCTAGAACTGCTATTCTGCATTTTGACAGCCAACCACCTTTTTCAAAAGTCAGAAATGGCAGTCCACCTATTTTCTTTAAAATGATTTTAGTTTTGAATGAGCCTATTGCAAAATTAGCATTTAAGATACATTGTTAATTTCAAGGTGCTAAAAGCCACCTACCAACAGATACTTATAGTTTACTTTTATATACAGCCGTGAAGACAAACATTCATATTAATTACAGACTTACATTTTGTTATCATGGGATCAGCATGCATCCATTACACACCAATAATTTTACACCCTAGACCAAAATAAGCAGTTAACCCTTGCAGTGCAGGGATAGCCCCGACTGAAAGGGTTCATTTTTATTCTGCCCAGAGTTGTCCTTTAAATTTGCCCTTTAATAAGGGTTTATGTAAGCACACTATCACCCTAATTGGCCAGTAATCCACTGGATGTCACATAAGCAAATTCCTATGATGTAGACTTTACAAGTGAGGATCTGACAGGCTTATATTTTCATTACGAGATGTACATAAACATGTTTTGACTACAAAGGGGTTGATTTACTAAAGGCAAATAGGCTATCCACTTTGCAATGGAATTTGCACTTGGCATTTTTTTATTTCCCTTGAGCAAGATGGGCTATTCTTTGCAAAAAGAAATGTCACCTCATTCAATAAGCTAAGGGAAACCTTCCCTGCAAAGTACAAATTTGATGGCAAATTAACCAGCCTATTTGCCTTTACTAAGTCAACCCCAAAGTGTCCACATATCTTCATTGCAACAAAGTTAAAGGAGAACTATGGGGTGAGTGATTTCCACTCATCCTCATAGTTAGAGCCGACGTGTGACAAAGCTGTCACAGGTCGGTTCTATTGATTGGGAAGTGAGCAGAAACATGCCGCCAATCCGCTCACTCCCCGATCATCTCCCTGCAGTGAGCAGTGACTGTCAGTCACAGCTCCCCGCAGGGATTCCCCCCTCCCCTCTCCGATCCTCCAGCGCTAAGTGGAGGAACGAACAGTGGAGGGGGCGGGCACAGCTGGCTCTGACTCTAGAGAGGCAGAGCCAGCTGTCACTCACGCAGCTAGGTGGATCCAGACAGTATTGTAAGGTTGTAAGGCGCTGCGGCGCTCTCAGTATATCGTGGGCAATACTGAGCTTTGGGTCACGGGAGTAGGTTAGTATATGTCCTCCCGTGACCCTAAAGAGAACTATGGGGGAAAAAACCCTTACCCCATAGTTCTCTTTTAAGTAGACATTTGATACTTCTTTATGCTACATTGTGGAAACACTGTTATTAGATAGTACTGTAGCTCCTTGTCACAATCAAAAGTAGCATTTTGCTGTTTGCTGGTGATTTCTGAGTGCAATATGAGATACAAGGTTTTGTGCAATGGTGCATTCCAATGTAGCCAGCTTTAATGAGGGTGGTTTGTAATGACATTCAATTAAGTTTGTAAGATTAAATTATCATTACCAAAGGGTAATTTAGCACTTCTGTAGAAAAGAGCACAGCAAAGAACACATGAAAGTGCTTATACCGATTGGGAATGTCACATCTGAATGAGAGAGGAAAATCGGGGAATACAAATTTACTGATGTTCAGTATGCTAAAAGAAGAGTTAAACTCTGTGACAAAATTCATGTTACCTATGTACATTTAAATAATGTAAAAAAACAACAACTAGAAATACAGTTTCTGAGAGGCATTTCAACAGTAGATAAACAGGTCCCATGGTATAACTCCTAGAAATAACCATAAACCTATTTACAGATTTTATATTC
>NW_017307119.1:709898-714438 GCF_000935625.1 Nanorana parkeri
TTTAGCTTTTTTTTCTGTAATTATACCCGAAGAAGGAGCTTTATAGCTCCAGAAGTTGAAACTTTTGAATATATTTAGTTGGCCTTAAATACTTTTTGCCTTCTCTACTTGTTATTATACAGCAAGTGTGTTCCATTTCTGTGTTCGTATTACACTACACAGACAGAATCTCTCACCTGTCCATCCGCTGCGGTTCTCTTTGCTGACATCAGCCCCACGATTGAGCAAAACTCTGGCACATTCCAGGTGCCCTAATGTTGTAGCTAGATGAAGGGGGGTCCGTCCCCGGGGGTCCACCTGTTCAACCTGGTCCTGTAAAATATATAAAAAATCATAAACGACAATAAAAAATACATTTTAAAATTATTCCTGAAGTTGTATATGATATATGACACTAAAAAGGAGATTATTGCATTTACCGAAACAGCCTAGGGAGCTCAGAAGATGGGCCCCAATTGCTTTTATTTACTATTCATATGCCGGTACTAGTGGCCACCAGTGATGAACCCAATCAGTTCCAGCAGTAGCACAGGGACATTCCCTGCTCTTTTGTAATGCTTAGCAGGGAATGCACCATGATTTGGTCAGGTGGGGGGTGTCAGTCAAAGTTGTAAGCTGGGCTTGAGTGAACTCTGGGGAACTGGGCTCACACCATGCCATCATCATGCTGACATAATGCCACCATGATCATGGCTAGTGGCAAGTACTCTCTCCCGTGACTTCTTCTCCCCTTGCTGCTTATAACAACTTGTTGCATGAGCCCCCTAAATTCTGAGGTCAGGAACAGTGTTGACAGGCTTTTGTCCACATCAAAACTGCTTCTCTTCTTATTCTATGCTATGGGAATTCAAACACATCTCTAAAGTGTCTCAAACTGCAGCCTAAAACCCGCCAACACTGGCCTTTAACGTTCCTTTCTCTCTGTGCATTTCTGTCAGTTCAGGGTGACAATACATTAGTAGATTTTTTTTGTTCAGCCTGGGGGTGGAACAAAAAAAATCTAACAGATTCCTCCATCCACAAATCTCCCGCTGCAGCTATTGCATTCTGACAGCCACCCACCGCTGTCAGAATGCATGAACAATGATTGTAGCTCAAAATTCTCCTTTGGCAAAAGTCAATTACTTACTCAACTTTTGTCAAGCCAGCAGGCAATTCATCTGTGACCAGTGTATGGTCAGCCTTAGACTGACTTAAATCAATATAAATAATTCACTATGTGATTATTTAATCTTTCTACGGATCTTTCTACTTCCCTGACATACACAAAATGATTAGCAGTGGAAAGTTGCAAAATGTAAATGAAGATGTCATTAGGTGAGGTGGGAACCTTGTCCTATACCAACTATAGAAAGATCTGCCTAAGAATAGATTCTCACCTTTCCTGGCTGGAAGATATGCCCAGTGCTGCATGAATAAACAACATTTTTGAGATGAAGAAATAGGTTATCTTAGCTTCTTTATTAAAAGAATGTGTAATGCTCTATATCTAGAAAACGGCAAGTGTACTGTATGATGTCGTTCTAATAATGTTTAGCCTTACCCTAGACAATCACTGACTCCTTTCGGCCGGAGGTCTGACAGCTCTGAGCTCTGGCCGAAAGGAAAGATTAGGAAGGTCTGCACCAGACCTTACTAATCAACCACTAGATCACCAGGGATTGTGCAGGTGATGGGGTTTTTTATTTTATCTGCAGGGGACGAGGGAGGGGGGAGTGTATTTTGTGTGCGTGTGCTTTATTTTATCTACAGGGGACGAGGCGGGTGTATTGTTCTGTATGTGTGTGTTTAATTTTATCTGCGGGGGATGAGACGGGTGTATTATTCTGTGTGTGTGTGTTTAATTTTATCTGCGGGGGAGGAGGAGAAAATGAGGGGGTTGTATTATTCTGTGTGTGTGTGGGGGGGATGTATTTCTCTATGTGTGTGCATGTATAAGGCCGCATTAACACCTGTAAGTTTAGGAGGGATTAGGGATTTCTGCGTCAGAAATTTGCGTTTTCCTGCAGCAGGAATCCCTGATCTGGTGTTTACAAGCGGCAGCTGTCACCCAATCAAGTTAATGATCAGTTGACAGACACTGCATGCAAACGCCTGTAATGGTATGTGATAGAATAACATGCACTTAGGGATCAATCACTATCCCTAGTGCATAGTGATTGTTTTCTAACGGCATGTAATCATATCATATAAAATAATATATGCTGTAGCTCAAGCAGTGTGTTGGAAATTAGTAAAATAAGAATTACACCCAGACACAGATGAGACAGTATATATGTCTCCTGTGATCCACTCTCTATGCCTGCCCCCTCATCACCACATCCTCCCTTCCTGCAAATACCACTCACATGAAATGGGAAACAAGTTAATTTTTCATTAGATTCACTTGCTAAGAGCACAGAGCAGTCATGCATACAAGGATAAAGAAATATACCAAAGGAAAAGCAGAGGACCACATATTCAGGAGGAAAGTGAGCAGGGAGGTAGAGGATAAAACAAACTGAGTGAGCGAGGGGAGTACAATAAGCCTTCTTGGTGCTCTGGGACACAAAACAGCTGCTTTGCTGTTTGAAAACCCAGACAGTTTTACTGGCAGCAGAGGCTTTAAACCAGCGCTTACATTCTATATATGGCATTAAATATTTACCTTCTGAGTTAATCACAGATAGCTAATTGTATAACATTATAGACTGAGAAATATTTTCTACATGATACAGGAAATTATATTTTCTATGCTTTTGAGCTACCATTAAATATTTTAATAATATAAGTGGCACTATGACATCTGCCTAATCTGATTTTTGGATAAGAGCAACACAGATAGATCTCTGTTCTTGAACTCCTGGTACAGCATACCCGCTGTGACCATTATGAGCAGGCCCATATAAAATAGAACATTTATACAATGGGGAAGGTAACACGTGGGTGGGAACACCTAAAGCTACCAGGTGAAAGTTGAGAACTATGGCAGGGAGGTCGCACTGTTGGAGATCGACCCTGTAAAGCAGACCTTTAAAGTATTCAACACTGTATCACTCATACTTCCCTTTCAACAGAAGCTCAGCATTCTTACATGTTTTTATTTACTTTTTTTTACTTGGCACTGCCCCCTGCGGTTTCATTCTCCTCCTGCAGCCTCCAGATACCGAGATCACATATCCCAGGAGGCTGCAGAAGGAGACCCAATTTAGATTTTGCACATGTGCAGATAAAGATCTGGCACTAAGTCTATTTACATACGGTTCCATGAATGCAGGATAGTAAAACCTCCTATTATATGTGATGTCACATATCCCAAGAGGCTCTGTTGCCCTCTATTCATAGAACAATAGTAAATCGATCTGGCAGCATATCTGTGTCTGTGCATGTGCATGATCTGGTGCAACGTCAATGGTGGCCAGCTGAAGAAGCAGGAAGAGAAAGCCAGAATGTCACCATGCAAGATGGCGGGCAGAACATGACCTGTGGGAGGAAAGTGGAGTGAGAGGAGAAGACCACGCTTGATCCATTTGGCTTGTTAGCATGTGATTTCAGCATAAAAGAGCACCAAAGGTAAGTGGGGGGCTGGTTTAGTGAAGTTCCTCTTTAAATATACATAGGAGAACCTCTGTATTACAGGAACAATCATTTCCATAGTGTCACAATGTCATGGCTCATTTTTAAGTTCAAGCAAATAGCAATGAAATGCAACACATCCTATTTATCTTTTCTATTTAGCTCAGTTCACTAATCAAAACAACACATGGCAGGTACATATTTTACTGAAGCCAGCTCATATTTACTACTGAAGCAAGATTCCTTGGCTGTGGCAAGATTGCAGCAAAGCTGGACCTGCATACTAGGGATCGACTGATATCAGATCTACAGATAATCGGGGTCAATATTCCTAAGTTTTTAAACTATCGGTATCGGTTATATTTTCTCGAAACGTACAGCGTTATCCGTCCTTCAGAGGTGAATATAAGAAATCAGACGTTAAGATCAAGATTTGACAAGTGCTATTAAAGAATATAAAATGTATCAAACATTCAGTGAAGGGGTGTATCTCAAAATACTCAATGTGAATGGTTGTGTAAACAATTTAAAGTCTATACAATATCAAATCAGAATTTATCTAATAAAATGTGATAGGTTATGAATATATGTATCATGTGTGGGTGATTCTTGTTAATAAATAGTGAATGAACAAACAATGTATACCAATTAAATTAAATTAAATAAAATTAAACTTTTATCAATGTATGTGTGAATAGTCCAAATCTTTTGTAGTTTTTTCTAAAGTCTTTAATTATATCGGTATTGGTTACATTTACCGATATTACTGATAATAAACACTGTGCGAATTTCAGCCGGTTCTTGAGGAAGCGGTCGAGATTTGCACAGTGGGTGCTGCTGTCTGGCCGGCATCCCTTGATAATAAATCTAGGTAGAAACAGCAGATGGTATGGGGAATCAATAGCCAGCCTGCTATTGGCTATTGCAATAGCCAATAGCAGGCTGGCTATTGCATCCGCCCACTGCCTGCTATCAATCAGCAGAG
>NW_017307119.1:714463-752400 GCF_000935625.1 Nanorana parkeri
ACTACTGCAGTATGAAATAGCCAATAGCAAGCTGGCTATTGCACAGACCACTGCCTGTTGTTTACATTTAGCTGCCGGCTGCAGAATCCTGCCGCCGGCAGATGAATGGGGCGGGGGGCGAGGCTCATTAGGCGTCCACCGATATAAGGTGACTGCCTGCTGTTTACATTCAGCTGGGCTAGCAGCTGGATGTAAACAGAATATTGGTACCTGATAATGCTTATCAGCCTGAAAGATGGCCCATAATTGGTACTGGTTCTGAAAACTTGATATCAGTCGACCTCTACTGCATACACACGTCTCTTTTCTTGAGCGTCTATGTGACTTGATCTATCCAGCACAATGTTAAATATTCGGAGCTGCCTTTGTTCCGGCAGCATCACATCAACAGACAAGGCTCATAATCTGAACTCTAACTCTATCTGATAGAAAGTTCTGGCAGCATGGCGCTCTCCAGAGACTGACAGTCCATAACAGACGGCTGTGCGTGCTGTTTCAACTATAATTTGTCCTCTGAGCAGTCTCCCCAGGCAGAGGGGAGATCCTGCTGTTTCTCTTTTACTCCACTCCTGCATGTATTTCTGTCACAGGGGACTCCAGTTAGAATGCATCCAGAACAAGCTTTTCCTTGGGAACACGGGCTCCTGGCATAAGACCGCTCCTGCTCTGCACTGCTACAAACATGGCAGCATTTATCAAGGGTTCTGTGCTGCCCATGGTAACCAGATGCTCCCTTTCATGATGATGCTGATAACTGTCAGTGTTTGACTGGATGCAGTTTCGAATAAATGACTTTATCATACAGTATTAGACTTTATCTATGGTGTAAACTAGTGCTTCTAGATGGGCAATTAGCTTAAGGTGTCATACAGAAATATTTGCATGGCCCTGTCCTCTATCCTAAATTAAGGAATAAGTCCCTAATTTGGTGATTTGTGAGAAAGGCGAGACATGCAGATTTCTTCTGTTTAAAGTTGATTCCTTTGTCCTTCACACTGGTTTAGTGGAGGGATTTTTGGTTGCTTTAAGTCTACCTCACCATAATCTGTACGGGCCGACTGTTACCGGTGTGAATGAGGCCTGTTACCCGTGTGAATGAGCGTTGATAGAAGTTGTAGAGAAACATTCTGAAAAAGGTTTCAAGTTTATGAAAGCACCTTTTCCACTATTCCAAACTGTGTAAATGTCTTAGATCACTGTATTAGAATAACAATCTGTAGGACTGAGAGCATGCCATGAACAAGGGATAAAAGTGCTAGTAAATGGCAGTAATACCGTGTTTCCCCGAAAGTAAGACCTACCCCGAAAATAAGACCTAGTGCTATCTTCGGGGATTTCTGTAATATAAGACCTACCCCGAAAATAAGACCTAGTTCGGGGTAGGTCTTATATTACAGACATCCCTGAAGATAGCGCTAGGTCTTACCTTCGGGGTAGCTGCACATGTAACTAGATTTTACATGTGAAGACCGGCCGCAGCTCCCTCCCGCCCCCTCGCCCGCCCACCTACCCGCACGCCAACCTATCTGTTGCTCTCTGGATGGCATCAGAGCGGAGAGGAGTAGTAATAATTCCATAGTAAAGAATCTCAGGGTCAAGTTATAAGATGTTCCAAGCATTGTAAGTCAGCCTGCAACACACTGAACATGAGAGGTAGACATCTAGCCAAGCACAGGGTGCTGTATAAACAACCCGCATAATCATGTGTGGGACATATGGCTTTTATTTTATACAGAGCCCTCCTGGGGAAGGTTATGTTATTAGTCAGTAGGAGCACATGTGGCACTATCCTTTGCAGTAATTGGTTTAAAGAAGGATTCCTTCTTAATAAACAACACTCATATGTATTGATATAGCATATTACCTTTCCAAAGCACTTGGTAATTACATATTACAGTTTAGAAGCATTTCCACTGTTCTAGCCTTCACAGAAGAGGTTAGAGTAATAAAATTATTATCCAATTAACGGTAGCCTAGCTGAGTCCATCAAGGGATAAAGTAATTTGCTAACAAGATATATGGTTGCACGCCTTACTGTTGCTGCCACCCATCCATAACTATGCAGTGCAATAGGCTTCAGCTGTCATTGGTGCAGTAAGAAGTCAAGGCTACAGAAGATTTTATTCTGCTCAGTGGGCACATGAACGAAAGGTTGGGAGTCCTGGGGTGTTAATATAACACCTGCTGTACGCTTCCCAGAAACAGCAGTTTTCTCCCATTAACCTTTCAGTTACTATCACTGCTTGAAATGACATGGATAAATCCTAAAAGGGAAGATATCTATATCAGATATAATAAAGAAAGTCCCAATGTGTCAGTAGTGTACACGCTAAGGGCAGGCAAAGATTTATTTATGGCATTGGTATTTATATAATCCCTACCTTGGTGTTCGATACATGATTACAGGCTGGGATTCCTGAAAGTGAATTGCCAGGCAAACACTTAGGAGGCCTTTTTTTCATAAGCAATTCACAGAGCCATTTGCCCTGAAAATCAAAGTGAATGTTCGTTCTGTGCTAATGGATGAAAAAACAAAAGTTCTTCGAGTATTTTCTTTTCAGGTTGAATGTAATATTCGGAAAATACCGCATTATGGTCAATAGATGGTGCTGAAGAACATTTGAAATATATACAGACAGTCCGCAGGTTACGAACAAGATAGGTTCTGTAGGTTTGTTCTTAAGTTGAATTTGTATGTAAGTTGGAACAGGTACATTTTTTAAGTGCAACTCCAGCCAAAATGTTTGTTTTTGTTTTGGATAGCATAGGGAAGGGTTTACCCCCTGGTAAAGTTTGTTTTGCTGTGTGTGTGCCCCTGTTCAGAAGATTTCACCTCACTTTCTGTCCCTGTGACAATTGGATTTTGAAAAGTTTGGATTGGCGTGTAAACAAGGATTGGTGATAAAGCTTCTGTGGAGACACCTTTTTCCCATGATCACTCTTACAGGAGTGAATTTCCCTTCTCAAGGACAGGAAGTGAGATTAAATCTTTCTAATGAGGATACAGACAGCAGTAAAAACCTCACAGTGACTCAGAAAAAGAGGGGTGGCACCCCTTGTCTGCATGTCTAACAAGAGCCAACTTCCTGTAATGTACGTACAGTACTACGAACCAGACCCAAAAAGGTGGGCACTCCTCGTCAGAACGAGTGCGGTAGCATTACAACTAACCCTGCTTTACAGTAATAGCCTCCGTTTGTAAGTAGGAGTCGGATGTAAGTCGGATGTATGTAACTCAAGGATTGCCTGTACTTGCCTTTTTCAGTAAAATCATTTGCATGTGGTCCTTTAAAAAAGAACTAAAGCCAAACCTTAGCTTTAGCCCTCTTTTTGGTCAAATGAGTACATATACTCGAGACAAAAAGTCATCATCTAGTGGGCTACTGCCTGCTATTTGCTGACAGCGCAGAGATCCACCCTGGGGATCCAGCCCGCTGCCTGAATGACAGCTGGCTCTGTCTCTCTATAGTCAGTGCCAGCTGTGCCCTCCCCTGTCTGCCCCTTTAATGGGCAATTGAGGAATAGGGAGGGGAGCGGAGGGGAGAATTCCTGCAGTGAGCGATGACTGCCAGTCACTACTCTATGCAGGAAGAAGACTCTGAGCTGAGTGACCATACACCGACTCTAAGTATTCGGAAGAATACATTTTACTCTACCAATACTTCTCCTTTAACCCCTTCATGACTGGACTGTTTTGGCCATGTTATACGTTAAGGAACGAGGCAGATAGCAACAGTGAAAAAGCAGCGGTAGCGACTTCCGATCACTCCCGCTGCTCGTTTTTTTCATGACGGTCCAGGACCATCACCGGTCATCAACGCTGTTTTGCAATGATAGTCCAAGATTGTCACTAGTCCTAAAGGGGTTAAACATTCAGTGTGTTGTCAGCACACACACACACATCAAATCATCATAGATGCTCAAGTTTAAACTGTAAATGCAGTTACACTAAGCATCTGTTTCTATTGAGCTATCCAGGCCTTTGTACAAACCCTCTTTAGATATATATATATATATATATAAGTATTGGGACTCCCCTCCAAATCATTGGATTCAGGTGTTCCGTGAAATTTCCTTGCTACTAAATATTCCGTGGTCAACTGTAGGGATGTCCCGATGCCACTTTTTTAAGACCAAGAAACAAATACAAGTACTTTCCCTCAGGTACTTGCCGATACCAATTACCGATACTACTGGTCCTCCCCTGTTAGTAGTCATCGGGATCCCCCAGCTTTGGACACTGGGGCGGTCACTCCGGTAGTTCTGCCCGTGGGGCTGTCCATGGCTGTGCCTGCGCTGGGAAGGAGGAGGAGATAAAGAACCAGGCAGGCACTGCCATGGACAGCTACTTGCAGGTCACCAGCAAGCTGCTGAGGTCCCCACAAGCACAGATGCTCAGCTATATATCGGCCCCGATACCGATACTAGTATCGGTATCTGGACATCCCTAGTCAACTGTTAGTGGCATTATAACAAAGTGGAAGCAACTAGGAACAACAGCAACTCAGCCACGAAGTAGTAGGCCATGACGTAAAATGACAGAAGTCGCCAACTGTCTGCAAAGTCAATAGCTACAGACCT
The DNA here is from genome assembly GCF_000935625.1 of Nanorana parkeri. Lineage (NCBI taxonomy): Eukaryota > Metazoa > Chordata > Amphibia > Anura > Dicroglossidae > Nanorana > Nanorana parkeri. Next base: position 719,045 of record NW_017307119.1, read on the forward strand.
TCAAACTTTGTGTGGCCTTCAGATTGGCACAACAACAGTGCATAGAGAGCCTCACGGAAATATATAGATATATATAGATATATATATATCCTCACTGGAAGATTGCCTTCTGTTACTGTTCAGGTAACAGAAGGACAAAAGTTTGGATTATCCCTCACTATCAGTCCCAGTGATAGTGGTCATCAGGACAAATAGAGGGGGTAAATCTCTTTAACAGACACAGAAAGCAATAAAAGTCCCAGAAGTGTCATAAGTTGTCACATCTGTGACACTACTGGGACTTTGGCTCCAATGGCCTCTGATAGATTGTGGTAAACAATTTTATAAAGTGCTTGGCCTGCTAGATTTAATTGCTTTTAATATACATTGGTCCTCTTAGGGCTATATATGTATATTTTATCCTAAAATCAATAAAGTGCATGGATTATTTTCTGTAGTGCTGTGGTACACTAAACCTTTTTATGTTAAATCTCTCATACAATTTACATTGAAAGTATGGTACACAATTGATAACATTATATGATTTTTCACATTTGGTATCCGAGAGGGCAAAAACCTAACTTCCTATTTCAAAACAAGAAAACACGATAGATATTTTAATCTTGGGTACTCTATCCAAAGCTAAAAACCAGTTTTGGCTTCAGATACATTATAACTCCACAAACATTGCTGGTTAGGTTGAAGGTAGTTCCTGTAAAAGTGGGCCATTAGTACATCCTAAAGCATTTCTACAGAACAACAACTGACAATTTGTGCATGTCATTACATCAGTCCATATATGACTTGGAAGCTCAGTAGCCCATAGCTATAAAAGGCTTTAATGGCCATTTTACCCAGTATCACCCAGCTGAGCTCTGCAACGTCTGACAGTGCAGAGGCATCACTGTTAGAGGATAATGGAGAGCACAGAGAAGACTCATGCTGCAGTAATTGGCATATTACCAACATATCTCCGACAGGTAGTTATTTCTTTCCTATGCCTGGAATTCTGCCTTAAAACTGTAATGACAGACAGATGAAGATTGCGAGTTTACACATACCAAGTTCCTCAATGGCTGGAATATGTGCATAATGAATGTAATGCAAAAACAGAATCCACAACCTATTATTGATTACAGCCTCTCCAATGATTCACTATGAAATCTATCATATTATACCGCTTCCTGCTCATTAGAAGAAACCCATGCAGCACATTGAATGATTGAAGAGGGCACCTGTCATTACACTGATTAGAAATCATCGTTATTTTCACATTTGCTTGGCTGGCTGATCCGAATAAAAAGTGTGTACCTAGAAAGATACAGAGGCTGCCATTGCTAATCTCCTTCTGGAAATACAAGTTGCCTTTTTGTTTTTTGCCTCAACGCTTTGAGCCATTGACCTGGAACAAGCATGCAACTAGCAAAGTCAGAATTCCTGAGCTGCATACTTGTCTCTGGTCTACAAATCAGAAAACATTCAAGGCTATGGATCAGTGTAAATAGCAACTTGCATTTTTAAAAGGAGAGCTGAGCACTGATAGCCAATGAATGATGTGAAACCCCGCGCCACTACTCTAATCAAGTTAAGCAGCAGCTGAAATCTGTATGGTCAGATATAACGTATAAAATTAATGGTAAAAGCCGCGCTGTGTGAATGAGACCGCAAAGTGTCAGATATAGTAGATACTGACCTTGGGGTAATGTGATACAATGTGTAAAAAGTGCAAAACAAAAAAGAAACGCATGTATATAACATGCACCTTAGTGTATATGTAATTGCTACAAAATATCCATAATGAAAAATCAAATGCACTAAATATTAACTGTGAATCAATGTGATGCAATGTGCAAAGAATACCGACAAGAAAACTGATAGCCGCCAAACTTACATTAATTGTGTGTCCTTTAATCAGTTGCATATTGGCATGGTACACCACAATATTTTACATTCATATAAAATTTCTAGTAGACGTGATGTTTGTAAATGGAATTTCTAGTAAAGTCATCCTTCCAAATTATGTGATGTAAGCTATGTGGTGAACCTTGCGGAGGATAAGCCTAATAACAAGACTGCAACCAAACAATCAGCTCTAATAGCAGCATCCACTAAGCTGCCAGATGTTTCCTTGGGCTGAGGGTTTAAAACTAGTTCAACTGTAGTTGGGTGAATCTGAAGACCAACTACACAACAGCATGGCACAATAAGATTTACAAAAAAGCTTTTCTCCACCTCAGGCTTTAACCCCTTCGTGACGGGAGACGTACAGTGTACGTCTTGTCACTTTGTGCCTATATGACTGGCCACGTACACTGTATGTGACGAGTTATATCAGGCTTTGTAATGCCGGTATTTGCTGATTCTCAGCATTTAACAGTCATTCATTAATGTCTCAGTATTGAGGCATTAATTAATGAAATAATTAAGCTTTTTGTAAAAGCTTCTTCCTTTCATTAATGAAAGAATGAAGCCGTTACATGCAAATAGAGGACCGCAATTTGCGATCCCGTATTTGACAGCTCAAAATAGCAGAGAGGCAGCAGTGACTCACCTCACCTCTCTGCTATTTGTTTTGACAGTTCGAGAGCCCGATGTTTAGATACATTTCACTGAAAGAATACAATGTATCTCTTTTGAGTGAAATGTATCATTTCTGATCGTCTAGGCACGATCAAAGAGCTTTTAGTGAGATCTGAATCTGACTAAAGTCAGGATCAGTCTCTAAGGTTATTATTAGCTGTTCCTAAGTTTGGATCAGCCTAATAGCCAAAAATAAAATAAAAAAGTTAATTTATCAAGCTGTCATAGTGATTGCTTGATATAAACTGACAAAAAAAAAAAAAGTTTTTTTATTTTATTTTTATTTTTTTTACAAAGTGTAAAAAAATTAAAATAAAGTGTAAAACAAAATTAGGAAAATATAAATTATATATAAATATATTTTTTATACTATAATTAATATAAAAAAATTCTAAAAAAAAATAATAATAATCAAAACTTGTGAAAAAAGTGTTTTCTTCTAGTTTTTTTCTAATTTTTTTTAATTTTATTCAAACTAAGTGAGGGGTTAGGTACACATATGTGATATAATTATATAGCCCTATCTGTCCTCTAAAAAACAATATATAATATGTGTGGGTACATTTAGTAAGAAAGTATATTACTGCTGTGGAAGAATCACACAGCAAAAATGTAAAAAATGTGTCAGTCATTTATGAACAGAACCTGAAAACTAGCTCAGTCATGAAGGGGTTAAAGCACAATATTACAGGATTCTATGCCATAATCTGCACAATACCCAGAAAGACGGCTTTGGAGAGTTAACAAGTGTTGGAACTGCAGATCTCATATTCTGCGTATTCTGTACACTGTGTACTTCCAGAATAAGATATACATTCCCCCTCTAAAATCTTCTTTAACAAACAAGACTGAAAAGCTAAATTACATTTTACCCACATTATGCCATAGCCAAAAATGACATGACATTGATCCCAATTGTCTCTCATTTGGGCGGCTGTGCATCTTTTGGAACCAAATCCATCTGACCCCCTTTCCTCCTCACTTGTCCCTCTTTTTGGTCTGATATACTGTATAGACCTTTTTAAAAAGTACTATTTAACTATTAAAATTGTTATACTATACTAAACCAATCCAACTTCTAAATTACTGAATGTGTTATTTTGAAAAGCCAGTATAACGAAAAGGTAGTGGTGAACAAAAAAAACCCTTTATAACAATCACTATTGTACAATTATTCTTTATGGTCTGCATAACAGGAGGAGATGTAAAAAAATAGTACAGTTTCTGAGAGGCATTTCAACAGCAGATAAGCAAGTCCCATAGTATAAGTTCTAGAAATAACCATAAACCTATTTACAGATTTTATATTTAATATAGTATATGAATAATTAATGTATTGTGTGTGTATATATATATATGTGTGTGTATACATAAAGTAGTAAATCATCCTACATATCTCCTTTGCCTGTACTGGTCTGGTACCCCTCACAAATTGCATTCTCCATCCTTCCACCGTGGCCCTGAGAGAAAGTTGTACTTAAGATACATGAAACAGTAGCTGTACATAATGTATTATTCATAAATGTTCAGCATTAGAATGATAATAAAAACTACTCGGTTTTCTTCTGCACTAGATGCCCAGATAGCATAAAGCTTTTGGTAAAAGAAACTTTCCAAACGCAAAAATAAACAAAACAGTCACAAACATTTTTTTATGCACAGTAAGGCCTTGTTCACACCAAATGCAGACCAGATCCGGTCAGGTTTCTGCACCTGCAGTGTAGTGGGTTGTGCCGCGTTTTAGACGCGTCTTAGACGCGTTTTGGATGCGTTTTGGATGCGCTTAGGGCCGCTTTTGGTTAAAAAAAAAAAAACTTTTTTTTTTTAAAGTTTAACATGGGCTTTTAAGGCACTTGCATGCGTTTTTGATGCATTTTTGATGCGTTTTTGATGCATTTTTGATGCGTTCCAGACCAGATCCAGAGCAGGTAAAATAGGGCTTGCCGCATTTTTTTCATCCGGTCTGGATCTGGTCTGGATCCGCACGCTGCGATGTGAACTGGTGGTCAAAATACCATAGGAATACATTGGACGCAGTTTTGATTCGGTCTGCACCTGCTCTGGTCCGGATCTGCTCCGCGCTTGGTGTGAACAAGGCCTAAGGGGAAGGAGACATTTTTAGGTTATGTATATGCAGGGGAATATTCAGCCTACAGTATCCATATACTGAATAGGGATTTAAATTGCATGAAGTTGCATCTGAAGATGCTTTAGACGTGTCTAATGTGCTGCTGGAATTTCAGAACACCTGAATATATAAACATCACACAGTCCCTATTAATGATTAGATTTTTGATATTTCATGGTAGAATGCTAAGCACACCTACCATATAGAGTATACCATTATGTTATACACTACATGCCTGTATAGAAACTCTTCTGCAGCAGTTCTACCAATCCATATGTTGGCAAACACACATCTAACCATTCCATACCACAGCTTATGTACACATGAGTGTCTCCAACTTCTGGCATTGATCCATTTATTTCATTTTCTTTCTGGTAGAAAAAAAATAAAAATGCTGTGCCAAGTATGACTTCCTTTGTTTGTGCTCTTATTAGTTGTCATTATGTTTTTATTTTGCAAGATTAGGATATCAGCTTACACTCAACAACCATGTCTTCACTTTGAGCTGCCACCTTTCTGATAGATTTTATTTCTGTGGTTCCATACTCAGATGCCACCTATGTAGCAGATTATAGAGCTTGGGCAGAATGGCTATAGCCCGACAGGGGTCAGGGAACACCTACCAAGACCCCAAACCATCTGGAGTCACAGCTGGGTGAATAAAACAAAACATGAAAGGAACATACACAGTTTTTAAATAATAAGCAAGAGCTAAAGCCAACCAGTAGAAGCGGATGCCAAGGGATGAGACCGAATCACAGATAGGGAAAACACCAGAGGTTGTTACCAGGGTTAACAGAAATTGTGCATCATATTCCAAACATGGAACAGAGTTAATGTTGAAGGTCATAGAAAGATTTGGCAGACAAAGTTTAAGTGAGGTTAGAAGAAGCACGGTCAGCAGCAAATAGGCAAATAGGAACAGCAAAAAGGCTCAAACCTTGGAGCTAGTATATGCTACAATGGGCAACCAAAGTGTGCACTCTGTTGCCCTTTTAAAGGTAGGAAAACCAAAATTGAGGTATGGCAAGCAATGGTACTAACTCAGTTTCCCATGCACAGCTCAAGTATGCATGCACCAGGACTTCAGAGGTAAATAAGGAGAGCACCAGAACACAAAGGAGACAGGTAAAGAGAAAGAAGATGGACAGTAAGCCCAGGGACAGCACATGACCTGGCAGAAGGATACACCAAGGATAGCCAATTCCCAGATAATAGCTTGAACACAACCGAGAATGCTGGACTTGTTACTGATGACCACCCAGTTGGGTAAACCTGCTGCAGATATGTCCTTGATTCATTTCTTTATTCTTTTCTTGTCTTTGTTTAACTGAAGTATTATGCTGTTTTGATCTGGATATTTTCATTCTGTTTTAAAGGAGAACCATGAGGTGAGTGCTTTTCACTCACCTCATAGTTCTAGCCGACCTGTGACAATGAGAGTGTCACAGGTCGGCTCAGTAGATCGGGAGGTGAGCGAACACATACCGGCGTTCGCTCACCTCTCGATCCTGTCACAGCTCTCTGCCGTGACAGGGGAGGGGCTGGATTCCCCCCTCCCCGCTCCGATCCCCCAGCGCTGACTGGCGGATCGGACGGGGGAGGGGGCGGGTACAGCTGGCTCTGCCTCTAGATAGGCAGAGCCAGCTGTCACTCACGCAGCTGGGCGGATCCAGACATAATTGTCGGGATCCGCTTACGCTGCTGGCTCTGCCTATCTAGAGCAGTAGCTCGCGGTATACTGTGGCGATCTACTGAGCCGACCTGTGACAGTCTCATTGTCACAGGTCGGCTAGAACTATGAGGTGAATGAAAAGCACTCACCTCATAGTTCTACTTTAAAACAGAATGAAAATATCCAGATCAAAACAGCATAATACTTCAGTTAAAAAAAGACAAGAAAAGAATAAAGAAATGAATCAAGGACATATCTGCAGCAGGTTTACCCAACTGGGTGGTCATCGGTAACAAGTCCAGCTGTAGCTCGCGGTATACTGAGCTTGGGGTGACGGGAGGACGCTAGTTTGTGTCCTCCCGTTACCCTAAGGAGAACTATGGGGAAAAGCCTTAACCCCATAGTTCTCCTTTAAATCATTATGTTCAGGTTTGTGCAATTATGAGTGAAAAAGCTACTAATAAAGGACTGAAAATAATGTAGGCTGAATGACCATACAGTATATGCCATGTAAGTATTAAAAGTCCAATAAAAAATAATATCTGACTGAAGCAGAATTAAAAGTCTGAATTATTATATAAAATCTGTTCTTCTGTTCTTTGTGAGGGCCGCAACGCCTATACTAATCCTAAAAAGAAAAAAATGAAGGAGCTGTTCATTTACATACGTTTCATAAAATAAAGACACACAGGCTGGACAGTTAATTATGCCGTACTGTGCAAGTTCATACTATTTTTATACTTTTGAATGTTCCCCAAAAACTTTTGTTTTACTTTTACACCGACTTATAGGTCCTATAAATGAATCAAATGTTTAGAATGGAAAGAAATAAGGAAAACATTTCACATTCTACAAATATTTTCATTCTAACCTCCTCTATAACAGAACCATATAAAGGAGATTAAAATATCAACACGCTGTAAAACAAGCAGTAAAGCAGCTGAGCGAGAAATGATTAAGTAGTTACAATGAGGAGGCAATAAACATTTATTTTATGGTCGTCACAATAAAACAAAACATATACAACTGTTATTACCAAATTATCCTGTGTCTGCTGAGCCCTGCATACAGTCCTCCTGCCACTGCACTGGGGTGATTCCTTGGCAGCCGCAGGGGAAGCAGTGTAGAAAATAGAAATTATTCCATCCTCCTTGTGCTTGCTTCACTAACTCCAAACAGCTGGCACAGAACAAAGAAGTACTGGCAAATCACTGACATTGTACAGGTGCCTTGTGCACTGCTTTCATTGTAATTCCGGGTTTCCTGCACTGACACAAAACCTGTACTAAGAGAAACCCCGAGGCTGCCATTGCTTCAGTACCTCTGAAAATGGGAGTTCATGGCTGTCATTTTGATCCCATGGCTTCAGTACTTTCTGAATTACTGACCTGAAAGAAGCATGCAGATCAGAAAAGTCAAGAGCGACATCAGAACTCCTAGCCTACATACTTGTTCTTGGTCACTTACTCAGAAAATACTAAAACAACTGATTTACCATGACAGCCCGTCATTTCAGAAGGAGAAGACAGTAATGGCAACCTCCATACTTCCTTATACCAGGTTTCCTTTAAAGTGAACCTGTATTAAAATACAAGGTCCGTTTATGTAGCTTCCCGACCTACCTTCTGCTTACAAAACTGAATTGCAGAAATAAAAAAACACAAATCGTAAAAAAATACTTACCTTACTCCAGGTCTTCCAGCAGGCTTGTCTAGGTGAGGGTGACATCAGTGGGTCTTCTTGTAGGATTTCGGGAAAGTTGAGGATCCCAATCCCATAAGAACACACTCCTGTACAATGCAGTATTATTCTTTCATGAGAATTGGAATCCTGAGTTTTCCAAGGCTTCTTCTGTTAGGCCCAGTGATATCAACAACAGGCAAGTATTTCTCGTGCTTTTCCTTTTAATTTAGTTTTTTTCAGTGTTTTGTTAACATTGTTGTGGGGGGCAGCCCTGTAAACATTTTAGTGCTAGGTTCACTTTAAGTAAGTACACACACTCTTCCTATATAAACTGTCAGACCGCTATATGGATCCATGCCTTGCAATATCACATGCATTTTATTGCCCATTACTGCATGTCATCCCTTCAGTGGAGAAAGATTTCTAATAAAAAGGCAATGTATGGTAAAGAAATGCCCATAAACAGCTGGTCAAAGGAAAACACTAATTATATTTATGAGTTTGTCTTTAGGTTGTTAGAAATCCATAAATGCACTGACAGGATAAAAATGTGTCTCTTGATACATTATGTAGAGAGGGGAACCAAACACACTAAGATACAAGGACAGTTTCATGTAGCTGGTTTCGCTTTCTGTCACTGTTTTATCAGCATAAGATAAGATTGCAAATATTGATCAAGATTTCCTGTGTGACAAAGATCATGGTCTGTGAGAGCCCTGTGACAGGCCCATTATCAGAGGACATGGTGGGCAGCTATTGTAATCAGCATCCACACTTTGGCAGCCTCATGGATTGGGGTGAAGGACATATTTTGTCATGATAAGCACAAAATGAAGTTAGTGGGAGGATTTTTATACATTCTAGTTAGAGCTGTGAAAATGTGGAATAGACTCCCCCTAGTTCTAGCTAGCTCAGTTAATTGTTTAAAAAAAATATCTGGATGTATTCCTAAATGCACAGAATATTACTGGATATTGAGTTCTTATACATTTATTAGGCATCACAGACTGTTGATCCAGGGAACATCCGATTGCCTTATGGGATCAGGGAGGAATCTGTTCCCCTTTTTGGAGCCAATTGAACCATGCTTTATAGGGTTTTTTTTTTGCCTTCCTCTAGATCAACAGGGGGTAATTGTGGGCATAGCGTTCAGTTTAAGCTTTTTTTTCTTTTTCATATCTGTATAGGTTGAACTCGGTGGACATGTGTCTTTTTTCAACCTGACTATGTAACTATAATTGCGAAATGTGAATCCCCACATGCTAAAACCAAGTGTGAGTCACAATACATGTTACTGTGCTATCTCTGTAGAATAAACTTTAGATTTACCAAAAAATTTAATATAGGGATGAAGCTAAACTATCCAATCAATCTGTATCTAATCAGGCAGGCCCTTGTACTTGATAATTGTTGGTAGATCTAAAGGAAGTTGTGTGATGAGCCTAAAAATGGGCAGCACAGTGGCATTGTGGTTTGCGCTTCTGCCATGCAACAATGAGGGTCCCTGGCTCAAATCCTGGTTTAACCGCTTGAAGACCAGGTGTTTAGACCCCCTTCCTGGCCAGGTCATTTTTTAGTGCTCAGCGCTGCAGTACTTTGACTGACATTTATTCCGTCATGCAACGCTGTACTGAAATTAATTTTATACCATTTTTGGGGGACTGGTAGAGCTTTCTTTTGGTAGTATTTAATCACCACTGCGGGTTTTATTTTTTACTATATTCAGGAGAAATTACTGAAACATTTTTTTTTACATTATGTTATAAAACAACTAATATTACCCACTTTTTTGGTAAAATATAAAAGACGGGGTCACGTCGCGTAAATAGACACCAAACATGTCATGCTTAAAAATTGTGCGCACTCGCAAAATCGAAAAAAAAAACTAGCATACCCAAAATTGGCAATAGGCCACGCTTTAAAAGCTTTTACCGCTCATCAGTTTAGTGTTATAAGTGATTGATGGCCCTAGACTTATTGCTCTCATTCCGACGTTCTCGGCGATATGTAACATGTGCGGCGTAATGGGCGCAATCGCCGTTTTCGCATGTTTACATGCATGTATGTAAGGGTGGGGACTTTAAAAAAAAAAAATTAATTCTTTTTTGTGTAACTTTTTTTTCACTTAACTTTATTGCTATCGCAGAGGGGGCTGAGAAACCCCCTTATGTGATAGCAAAAGAGGTGACAGGTCCTCTTTATGGAGACATCAGGGGTCTCCAAGACCCCTAATGTCACCTAGGACCCCCCTGAAGAAGCACCTCATACAAGCGATCCGCCGGCTCTATAGCCGGCGGATCGCTTGTATATTAACGGGCATCGCTGCCTCTTTTCAAATAACGGGCATCTCGCGCGCACGGCGCGCTCGAGAGGGCGGATGTAACAGGATGTGTATACACGCCCAGTTACATCCAAGAAGCTCCTGGCCGGCCGTGTATACACAGCGGCTAGCCGGGAGGTAGTTAAGGACATTATCTGCGTGGAGTTTGCATGTTCCCCCTGTGCTTGCATGGGTTTCCTTTGGGTACTCTCTGGGTAGAGGGTTTTCTCCCACCCTCTAAAGACAATGCTGGTTAATTGGCTCCTGAATGTATGCATGTGAGATAGGGTCCTTAGATTGTAAGCTCCTTGAGGCCAGGGACTGATGTGAATGTGCACTCTGTAAAGCGCTGTGTAAATTGTAGGTACTATATAAATACCAATCTAAATAAATAAAAAACAAGTCAATGAATCCAGACTGTACAACCCAGTGCACCAACATATCTGGGTGGACAAACACTTCTAGACCTTTATAACAGTAATTACCTTACCCCCATTCATATGATAAGCATAGGTTGCACACCTGAATTTTTAGTGCTTACCAAAATCTATCATAATCTTTTCATCTGAATCAGGTGCAAAGAACAAAGATGTTGGAAACTGATTGCTTTTTTTGCATTTGTTATCACTTTCACAGCTCAGTTTAACAATACTGGGCTGTTAAATAACAGTACAAAATTAATTACTAGTGAAAAAAATTATACGGAAATAAATAATTTTTCTATAAAAATGAAATCCCAGTATCCCCCTCTCCGTCAAACCATTGTTAAACCAGCCTTTCTCAACCAGTTTGCCATGGTGCCCTGGTGTGCCTTCCGGCTTCCTCAGGGGTTCCTTAAAATCTTGGGACGGTAGGACTCTGATATGAAGGGGGACTGAGGACTATGATGTGAAGGGTGCTTCTGATATAAAGGTTGATACTCCTGATGTTAAGGTGGGCTCTGATGTAAAAGGGGGGACTTTAATGTGAAGGGGAACCACACTTTTTTTGTTTTTGCATGGGGTCCCTACTTAAAATCCATTACATTTTAGACTGGGATGCCTCAAGATTTTTCATACTTTTAAAGGGTGCCCTGACTTATGAGAAATTGTGAGAAATACCGATTTAACCTATAACTTGCAAACCAAAATTTCTCCAGATTCTCGGAAGCGTTTGATGATATTATGTACTGTAGATGACGATATAGTTAAAGTCTTTGCAATTTTACAATGAGGAACATTATTCTGAAATAGTTAGACAATTTTTAGATGCAGCTTTTCACAGGTTGGTGAAGCTCTGCCCATCTTTACTTCTGAGACACTTTTAGGGCTATTCACAAAGGGGTGAAGGGTTTGGAGAAGGCAGGAGAAGTCAACATTTTTCTCACATGGGGCCCGCTTTCCAAATTTCATAAAATGCCATACTTCAAAATAAAATGGAACTATATTCGGTACCAGTGTTAATGTCTGTGTGTGTTTATGTCAGTATATGCATTTTTGATTCTTTCTATGCAATGTCAGTATATTTTTGTGATGGTTTGTGTGTGTGTATTATCAGGATTTCTGTGAGTAGCATCGGTATGTACTGTATGTTAATGTCTCTGTGTGTCATATCAGTATGTATACATGTGTATATGTGTGCAGTGTCAGTATGTGCAGTGGTGTCACAAGGGGGGTGCGGCCCGCACCATTGCAGGTGTGACTGTCATTTTGGTGTCACTCCCCACTCTAAAAAATCGGGCACTCGGTCATGGACCGAGAGCCTGACGGTGTCAGGAGAGAGGAGGGGACCCGGCGGCATACCTCATCCCGCCGGGTGAAGGTCCCCTCCTCTCTCTGCCGGCGTCCATCACCAAGATGGCCGCTGGCAGGCATCATCAGATGGTGGTGCATGCGCAATTACATCATCGCGCATGTGTGAGGTGACGTCACACGCGATGATGACACGGCGGGGTGTCACCCGGCCTTGGGACGCCCCTGAGTATGTGTGTGCTTTTTTTCCCCCACAGGTATTAATTTTATTCATAGAGGACCAAAAGATGCACACTTACACACAGGACTTACACACAGAAATACGCAGACGCACAGACATACCCACATAAAAAAAGATGCACAAAAAGAAATAACCCCCGCACACTTACCCACGGACATACACACAGAGAAACACACACCTTCGCACACATACAGAAATACATACACAATAACACACTGAGGCTCCATTCACACTGGAGCGGCTGTCCACGCTTATTCAGCAGTACGAATACGTGTGGAACCGATCTAAACAGAGAAAACAATGCATTTTAATGTGCATTGTTCTGACTATTGCAGGGACCACGCAATATGGACCCCAAAATAGTGCAAGCGTGATAATCCAGCGGATTCCGCACATTCACGGCTATATATTAGCTGCAAACAAGCGTAATCCGTGCAGTTCTTTCACATACAACGTTTACATCCCGTGCAGTACAGAAAACCGGGTGGGAAATGCAAACGCTATATGTGAATGGAGCCTGGGAAATACACACACAATAATACACACAAAAAAAAACACATAAAACTTCCAACACACATGTACACACATAATAACATACACACAAACAATAATACACACACCTGCAGTACAGTGAGACAAGCACTGGGGAGATCCTAACAGTATATTGTTATGTAATTGAGCATCTTCACCTGTGTGCATAATTGTAGTAAGTCTTCAGCTCTCACACCGCTGTGCAGTCAGTGACTTGCAGATACTCCCCCCTCGGCCCCTGGACAGCTCAGTGCTGTCAGTGAAGAACAGCTTTCTCTCCTCCGTTCAGACACACTGTGTGCCGGCACTCAGGAGCAGCTATGCAGTCTACATCCGACAGAGATGCAGACCGTATAGCTGCTCTCTCAAGTCAGGCACAGGGTCCTGACTGTGTGCTTGACTTGACAGACGGCCGCGGGCCGCATGGTAACGATTTGCGGGCCGGTACTTTGAGACCCCTGTTCTAGGACAACATAGCTGAACTGGAAAGTGAACTGAATTGGAGAATTTTTCCAAAACAGCTATTTTGGCCTAGATTGTTCCCTTCTCCTGTCATGTTACTGACCTGTTGCCAATTAACCTAATTAGTTACAAAATGTTCTTCCAGCTCCTTCCTTGTCAGTACCACTAACTTTGCCAGTTTTTTGTTGCCCTGTCCCAGCTTTTTGGAGACATGTTGCTGCCATCAATTTCAAAATCACCTTTTTTTTTCTTAAAATGGTCCATTTTCTCAGTTTAAACATTTCATATGTTTTCTATTTTCGATTGTAAATAAAAGATGGGTTTATGAGATTTGCACATCATTGCATTCTGGTTTTATGTATATTTTACACAGCAGCCCAACCTTTTTGGAATTGGGGTTGTAGTAATAAACTCTAAAACCTTTTTTTGGGCTGGTACTGATTAAAATGTTCGATGAATCAAATTTTTTGAAAAATCGATTAATTTCGATTAATTATAACGCACATACAGATCCAACTACATTGGCCTATACACATACAGCACAGCAATGAAGTAATAAAATGAACTAGGATCACACTAATCCAGCACGTTATTAATCTCACGTGCCCCACTCAATATGGACGCCGCTTTAATGGGCAATTCAGAATAATAACGTGCTGGATTAGTGTGATCCTAGTTCATTTTATTACTTCATTGCTGTGCTGTATGTGTATAGGTCAATGCCTTGGCTGGCGCTCGTGCAGAAAGTTTCTTGGGCAAACTCACCGGCCCAAGTGGCTCCGTCGGCTAAGGAAGGGACTCCTCCCCCTTCCCTTCGTTAGCCGTCACGGACTCCTGCCCCCTTCCCTTCGTTAGCCGACGGAGCCACTTGGGGAAGGGGGGAGGAGTCCGGTGACGTCGATGTCCGTGACGTCACCGGATCTCCGACGGGACTCCCAGAAGCCGGCGGAAAGGTGAGTGTTTTCATTAGCGATCAAAATAATTTGAATCGATCAAAAAGTTTAACGATTAATCGAGAAATTAATCGTTGATTTCCGCAGCCATACTTTTTTTAAATAACAAATTCAGATCAAACAAATATACATTGCCCAGCAAAGTATTTCTTAACATTTTTCCCAAACACTTACAGTCATCATGTTTCCAAACACTTGCCTCAAACTCTCTCAGCTCACTTCCTTGAACTTCCTGTCCAGTACAAGATCACAAGGACTGAGCAGACCCCAACAGCTGTTCATCTACTAGCTTGGAGAAGTAAGGTGAGGGAATCATGGAACAGGGAAGTGGATTGCATTACTGTGTATGTTTGTGGACACACACACACAACGGTGGCTCCATTGGACCCTGCAGAGGAAAGGAGCCACCCTAAAACTGGAAATCAGGGCCACTGCTCAGGGGACTAGCTGATTCTGCAGGAAATTAAAACTTTTAAACATCAAGAGCAGCAGCCATTGTAAGTGATTTAATCAGCATTAGAAATAGCTTAAAAACCTTTTGACTTTGAATAATATCACTGTAAGAACCGGTTTAATTAGTCAGGGTTATAGTCTAATCAGCAAAGCATTGGTATAACATATGATTAAAACCATTACAAAAGGTGGAAAATAAAGTCATTTTAATGCATACAAAAATGTGTAACTCTGTTCTTCTATTGTACATTCACCCCATGTTTGCATGGGTATCTGCCAAGTGCTGCAGTTTTCCCTTAGGCTGGGTTCACACCTAGGCGTATTGAATATGCGCGACCGTCGCGCGATTCCGAAGGCTACTTGACTGTATCCCAATGTAAAACGCCCTACAAAACGGCCCAAAGAAGTACATGTACTTGTTTGAGCGTAGGCCGTTTTGTAGGGCGTTTCAGACGGGCGGAAATACGGAAAGGTGTGAACCAGACCCATAGAAAACAATGGGCTTTTCATGTTTGTACGTTTTGTTGAGCGTTCATAGAGCGTTGAACGCGCGACAAAACGTAAAGGTGTGAACGGGGCCTTACAATCCAGATCCTACTGCTCGTTTACCTGGCTTCCACCCAAACCGGCCATGCTGTCTATGCACACCTTTATGATTCTAGACTAAATTTCAAAGCTTTCTGCAAATTAACATGCAAAAAGCATCAATACCACACACATACATACAATGAATACACAAAATGAACTCCAAAAGGGTTGCTAACAATAAGCATGTTTTATTTTCCATGTTTTAAAAGATTGTTTCTACAACTGCTCTAGCACCCCTGGCAGGGTTAAAGTTTGTCACTGTCATTTATGTGCCATTTATTTTAATCTGTATGTAATTGTGGAGAAAAAAAAAAAAAAGCACTTCATGTACTGAATAATATGTATCAACTCCATATGGTTATCACAGTACAATATTTTTGTGGTCCTTTAAAAGAGTCTCCCTCATGCCTTAAGAGGTAACAGCAAGGTATATTAACTGGTGGTTACCGCCCTATTTACATTTCTTCTTTCTAAAACACAGAAATGTCTACAATTTTTATTTATTTGGTAATTATTTAAGATTTTTATATTATCAAACTTAAACTAAAAGATATACAGTACAAAAGATATACAGTACAAAAGCATACAAAAACATCAACCTAGGAAGAGCCCCCTTTACCCAATCAGGACGGGTCAAAAAATAAGGAACAACTGACATCATAGGAGAACTATGGGGTCAGTGTTTTTCCCCATAGTTCTCCTTAGGGTAACGGGAGAACACAAACTAGCGTCCTCCCGTTACCCTAAGCTCAGTATACCGCGAGCTACAGCTTAGATGACGTAGATGACGTGATCCGCCCAGCTGCGTGAGTGACAGCTGGCTCTGCCTATCTAGAGGCAGAGCCAGCTGTACCCGCCCCCTCCCCCGTCCGTTCCGCCAGTCAGCGCTGGCAGATCGGGGCGGGGAGAAGGGAATCCAGCCCTCCCCCTGACCCGGCAGAGAGCCGTGACAGGATCGAGAGGTGAGCGAACGCGGTATGTGTTCGCTCACCTCCCGATCTACTGAGCCAACCTGTGACAGTCTCATTGTCACAGGTCGGCTAGAACTATGAGGTGAGTGGAAATCACTCATCTCATAGTTCTCCTTTAACTGGGTTATTCATGAATAAGCCAAAGGATCAAGCCATAGCTTCGGCTGATCCTTTGGCTCACTTCGGCCGCCGGAGCCTTCAGTTCAGTCGAACCAAAGGCTGCTGTACGGGCTATTCACTATAGCTTGTAAGGCAGCTGAGCGGCTCCGCCGAGCCGAAGGCAGCCAATGTACGGCTGATTTTAGCTGATTTCCAGCTGAAATCAGCCGTACAAGGCTGAAGTGAATAACCAAACAGCGTTCGACTCACTTCACTTCGGCTCAGGTTTTCACTCGGTTGCCTTTGGCAGCTAAGTGAATAACCCCCTAAGTCTATGTTAACACCCAGGCATTCTGTGAATGCGCGCCAAACTCAGGAAAGGCACATGCTTTGATATGCCTTCACAGAACGTGCCAAAAACGTACATTGCGCTTGTAGTGCCATTAATACTTAATTGCACCCCAAACACGGTTGGGAAAAACACATGTAGCAGAATTTGCTACATGAGCTACTTTCCTGTGTTTGTAGCTCTTGCAGGAACCCTCTTGAAATCAATAGGCAACACACGGCAAACGCAGAAAACAAGTGCTCATAAGTGTGCGCAAACGTGTCGTGAATTACCGCTATGCTCAGGTGTGAACGGTAACTTAAATGTTTCCATGTACTCTAATATAAATAGAACACCATAGTTTTGGCCACCCATTTACATAAAAATAATAAAGAATAAAAATTACATATGAATATTATTCATTATTAAATGCATTTTTTAATTATTAAAATATGAAATGTTATATTTGTCGTTATGAAATATTTGTACTTAAATTTCACATCACACAAATCTGCATGCCACTAAATTAGGCATTGTGCCCTTTTTCAGGAAAGCCCCGGTTTCCAGTGACTTCCAATTATAGATCCCACATATAATAGGAACAGTCTTTTTTTTTATCTTCAGTTGTTGCGGAACTCTAGCAGAAACATGCTAATGTATTCAGCAATGGCTGTGACTGTGACACTCGGTGCCTATGGCTCTGAAGGGAAGGATTTGCATGCTATTTGATTAGCAGATTCAGAGCGGTTATATTTATTTTCTTGGAAATCTCTTCTCTGAATAATTTTGCAGTGCAGGTCCATCTCTTCGATAAAAGAATGCTATGTGTCATGCTATAGGTGTGTTGCCAAAGCTGGCCATAGACTGGTAGATTTTTGTACAAACGTTCATTGTTTGGAGTTTTATACATTTTTTACTTATAGAATATTTCACAATTTAGGTTTACATTTATTTTGAGTTTCTAGCGCAGTGCTGCTTTTCACTTTATTGTCTTGGGTGTAGGCAGCCACCTATAAAGCACAGCCGCTTTAGAGTGAGATCTGATTCCCAAGCGCAGTTTAAATATCTCTGCTATGCTGGCCATTGCATATTTGCTTGATCTGGGTTCATTATTCAAAAAAAAAAAAAAAAGTTCGAGAGTGTAATACTACTTTAAAATAATGAAAGGACATCATTTTAAAATGAAGAATTTATGTTTTAAAATATGACTGCCTGATTTTCTATTTTCAAAATGAAAAGTTGTTTGTTTTAGGATATGATTTTTTGTAATGATAAAGATTCTGTTTGAAATCTTTAAAGTGAAGGTTTTCTTTCATTTTTTAAGTTTCATTATTTTGCAAGCTGACAGATTTTACACGTTACGTGCACAGCCTTTAGGAGCCATCATCCCGGCACAAACATTGCAATGGGATTGTGTACCTTACTTTGAGGGCTTCGTCACACCAAATCCGGACCAGATCTGCATGAGTTTCTGCATATACAGTGCAGTGCATTGATACAAGCCCACAGAGTGTTGCAGCCTGACTCCAGCTGCTAACTGAAGTGAGAAGCAGCCCAGCCCCAAAGGGCTCCTTCTGAAGCAGGTAATAAACAAAGTTTAGGAGGCTGCAGGCCATGGTTTAGGGCAGGGGTAGGCAACCTTGGCTCTCCAGCTGTGCTGAAACTACAAATCCCATAAGGCATTGCAAGGGATTTGTAGTTTCAGCACAGCTGGAGAGCCAAGGTTTCCTACCGCTGGTGCTTTAGGGAGAACCACCGATTTTTTTCAAATAAGAGTCAAAGTCCTATTTTGTGGCTTATATAGCCCAAAAGGGCAAATGACAGAAGAGCCTAAACTGAAAGTGTGGTGAACGTGTTATTGGTAAGTCTGATTTTATAATGATTTAATGCACAGTTATATGATGTGGAACCCAGGTAACCATTGCTTTAAATCAATGAGGATAAAACTTCTTTATTTGCCATAGAACAAAGGTAGTCTACAAAGCTGATGATTCAGATTGTTGACTTTGCAAAGCTAATAGAATTAAAATTGCACTACCCTGTCCTGGTATTGTAATGTGCAATGACTTCATGGTAACTGTTTCAGTCGGTTAAGCCTATTATTTGCACAACAAAATATTTAAGAGTCTCATAAGTAAATGTAACAAAGCCATATAATTATCTAGAGGACAGTTCAGTTTTAAAATGATGATTCAACCTCAGGGGCAGCATCTAGATCAAAACAACAGGGTGGAAGAGCACTATATGCACATGTAGACAACAGAAACAGACACATACTAACAGACCAATGGACTTTTCATTCACATTTTATAATGTGACCAAAGCCAAAGATATGGACAAATATAAATATACTGAAATCAGAAAAATCTGTGTTTTAAATTATAAATCTAGCTAAAAGTGCCATTTTTTTGGCCGATATAGCGGTGCAACCGTGATTTCTCTCCTCCCCGCTGGGCGCTGCTCTTTGGCCCAGCGGGGAGGAGAGAAACTGTCACAGGAGGCCGAGCGCTGCGGGAGGAGAGTGCTGTGAGCGGCCGGCGTCTCTCCTGCCTGCACCGCTCAGCCTCCTGTCACAGATCAGGAGAGCGGCAGTGTGGGTGGAGACAGCCAGTGCTGTCACAGGAGGCTGAGCTCTCCTCCCGCACCGCTCGCTCAGCCTCCTGTGACAGCCAGTCAGGATGGAGAGCAGGTACAAACACTCAGGAATCACAGCGATCGGTGATCGCTGAGTGTTTGCAAATAATTGAGGACATAGTATGTTTACTGTGTCCTCAAATTATGAATGAAAATGAAAGTGATCTTGCAAAAGTGTTCACCACCCTTGGCATTTTTCCACTTTGTTGCATTACCACCTGGAATTAAAATGGATTTTTAGGGGGGTTTGTATCATTTGATTTACATAACATGCCTGCCACTTTGAAGATGCAAAATATTTTTTATGTGATACAAACCAAAAATAAGATAAAAAAACCCAGAAAACTGGAGCACGCATAACTATTCACCCCCCAAAGTCAATACTTTGTAGAGCCACCTTTTGCAGCGATTACAGCTGCAAGTCTCTTGGGGTATGTGTCTACAAGCTTGGCACATCTAGCCACTGGGATTTAAGTCTCATTTGACCAGAGTACCTTCTTCCATATATTTGGGGAGTCTCCCACAGTTATTTTGGCAAACAGCAAACGTGCTTGCTTTTTTGTTTCTGTAAGCAATGGCTTTTTTGTGGACACTCTTCCACGAAGTCCAACTCTGTGGAGTGTGAATGGACAGATACCCCAATCTCCCTTGTGGAGTTGTGCCGCTCGTTTAGGGTTATCATTGGTCTCTTTGTTGCCTCTCTGATTAATGCCCTCCTTGCCTGGTCCATGAGTTTTGGTGGGCGGCATTTTCTTGGCAGGTTTGTTGTGGTGCCATATTTTGTAACAATGGATTTAATGGTGCTCGGTGGGATGTTCAAAGTTTTGGGTTTTTTTTTTATAAACAAACCCTGATCTGTACTTCTCCACAACTTGTGCTGCTTGCCCGGTGGTACCCCTTGCTTAGTGGTGTTGCAGACTATGGGGGTCTTTCAGAACAGGTGTATATATACTGAGATCATGTGACACAGGTGGTCTTTAATGAACTAATTATGTGACTTCTGGGAATTGGTTGCAACAGATCTTATGTAGGGGCTTCATAGCAAAGGGGGTAAATACATATGCACCACTTTTCCATTTTTTATAATTTTTTTAAACAAGTTATTTTCTTGAGTTCAGTTCACCATTTTGGATTATTTTGAGTTTGTCCAATAAATGTAATCTAAATAAAAATCCATTTTAATTCTAGGTGGTTCTGCAACAAAATAGGAAAAATTCTCAAGGGGTGAATACCAGATATCTGGATGTGTGTTCCTTTGTTCAGCTTCCAACTTTGATTGCATTGTAGGATAAGCTGGGTTTTTTTTCTGTATTTCTGTGAAGTGTAAAAAGTGCAATAACAGCCAAAGGAAACGTTAAAGGAGAACTATGACATGAGTGATTTCCACTCACCTCATAGTTCTAAGCCGACCTGTGACAATGAGACTGTCACAGGTCGGCTCAGTAGATCGGGAGGTGAGAGAACACATACCGGGTTCCCTTACCTCTCGATCCTGTCACGGCTCTCTGCCGTGACAGGGGGAGGGGCTGGATTCCCCTCTCCCCGCTCCGATCTGCCAGCGCTGACTGGCGGAACGGACGGGGGAGGGGGCGGGTACAGCTGGCTCTGCCTCTAGATAGGCAGAGCCAGTTGTCACTCACGCAGCTGGGCGGATCCCGTCATCTAAGTCGGGATCCGCTCCAGGTGCGGCGTCTCAGTATACCGCGAGCTGTAGCTTGCGGTATACTGAGCTTAGGGTAACGGGAGGACGCTAGTTTGTGTCCTCCCGTTACCCCAAGGATCAAATCATATCTGATACAAAGTGCATGTATAAATCTCATTCCCATAAATTAACAAGTAACATAAAACAAACCACTTCTGAAATGTTAACTGAGAATCTTAATAGGAAGTCTTGCAGTTCTTATGTTTCCTGGAGAACATAATCTTTCATGCACCCGCCAATGCTGATCACATGACTGAAAGCCTAAGCCTTTGGTTACATGATCGCTATAAGAAAGACTCACCCAGTGTGTGTGAATGTTTAACCTCTGTCATTGTCCTTAGTGGTGAGACAAGTTGTTTTACATGCTGGTTTGTGAGTGTGCCATGATGCCTTTCTACTTTTGAATGTTTAATAGGTTCTCAGTTCTGCATACCTCCCAATCTTCTTCACTTGTTACACAGGCACACTTTTTAGGATCAAAAACGCAGGCAGTGGGCACAACCTTGCCACACCTCTGATCGTGCAGCAGATGGTTTAAAGGTTCTGTGCAATATGAACAACTTTAACTGTTAAGTAGTAATAAGAGAAGAAGGGATTTAATTCCCAAAGAGGCCATGTATTCTGATGTGTTAGCAGTATTAGTTTTATTATTATTAGGGATGCACCGAAATTTCGGCCAAAAATTATACTATGGGCAAAATGCCAATAGTACCAAGACAACTGAAAATTCCCAGCTTCTCTCCTCCCCACTGGTTGCCGGTCTGTGTCCTCTTCTGAACCCCGCTGCTCTCCTGCGCCTGTGTGGGCAGAGGCAGTAGGGCTCGGAGGGGACACAGACCGGCACCCAACGGGGACGAGAGAAGCTGTCAGGATGCTAAGCGGGGTGGTGCGGGGAGAAAACCTAAGCTGTGAGTTGTCACAGGAGGCAGAACTCTCCTCCAGCACTGCCCAGTCAGGATGGAGAGCGGAGTTAAAGCACTCAGCGATTAGTACTGAACTGTGTGTTTGTAAATAACTGAGGACATAGTACGCTTACCATGTCCCCAGTTATGAATGAACAGGAAGTGCTAGACATCGCTTCTTGTTAATTCATGATTGTGAACATAGTAACTGATACTCTCTCCATAGTTTCTGAATGGACAGGAACACTCAGTATAGAAGCTTCCTGTTCATTCATAACAGGGGCTGCAGAAAAAGATTTAGGACTCTGTCCTCAACCTCTTTTTCTAATTTTAAAAGGGAAATATCAGGAGTCTGTTTAGACCCCTGATATTTTTCTAAAGCCCTTAACCCTTAATTTTCCTAAAGCCTCTAATGGTAAAGTAAAAAAATAAAATAAATAAAATAATAATTTTTACGTTTTTTTCATTTCCATTTCGGTCTAAAAATTTAATTTCGGTACACTCCTAATTATTATTATTTTAACCTGGTTTTGTTGCCAGTGAGACATTCTGTTCTTAGGGTAACAATGCTCACTAAGTGCACTATGATAGAGCAGCGTTGTCAACCTCCTGACATGGACTATAGAACACACTTCCCTCTCCTCATCTACATAGCATAAGGGGGAGTTGTTCTGGAGTTCATAGAGGAGGACTAGGTAGAGACGACAACACTGTTAGGTGTTATAGTGCACCAGAGTGCACAATCGTCTGACTGGATTTCAGAAGGGATCAACAGGTATCTTTCTGTAGTTGCAGCTTTTTCAAAAAGACGAAACATGGGGAAATGTGCATGTATTGGGCAGTACGGTGGTGTAGCGGTTAGCACTTCTGCCTTGCAGCACTGGGGGGTCCCCGGTTCGAATCCTAGGCAGGTCACTATATACAAGGAGTTTGCGTGTTCTCCCTGTGCTTGCGTGGGTTTTCTCTGTGGTTTTCTCTCCGGTTTCCTCCCGCATTCTAAAGACATGCTGGAAGGTTAATTGGCTCCTCTCTAAGTTGGCCCTCTATGTATGTATGTGAGATGGGGACCTTAGATTGTAAGCTCCTTGAGGGTAGGGACTGATGTGAATGTGCACTGTAAAGTGCTGCGTAAATTGTTGGAGCTATATAAATACCTGTAATAAATAATAAATGTATTGTAGGAATGTACTGTGCACTTAAATCTGGCCAAAACTACATACTGGGATTTCCCCCTCTCAAAATGTTTGGCTCTATGATATTTTATTAAATTCTAATCTTATGACAAAATGAAAAATGAATAAAACTGTATGTGCCTCAGGGTTTCATATGTCAGATAAAAGTATGCACACTGGGAGACAGATCTCTTACATTTGTAGTTTCTGTATGCAGTTTCTATATCGTCCAGTCTTCCTTCTTTTTCATTGCTGTATACTTTGTGGCAACACATAGCGTGTTACTAGTTAGGGTCGGAATAATGCCTCCAGCTTATTCTTAGCTCCTGAGATTAATTAAAGGAAGTGAAACTTTCCTGTGCTAATTAAATGATTTACTTGATAAAAATAAACCAGAAAAGGTACTGATGAGAAGCTAAAATGAGGGAAGCAATGACAACAATGAAACTGAATTATTGGCAGTTTAACACCTTCATGACTGAGGCCCTTTTTTCAATTTTTGCATAGAACCAGTATAGCAAATAATTTCCATGCAAGTATAACAAATACAACTTTATTATAGTTATGTGTCCATTAAAAAATAAGTGTATTTATGTCCCTGGCTATATATTAGAAGATTTGTACACTCTGAGGGCCTGTTCACACGATGTCCGTTTTGTGTGCTGACCGGCTCCGTACGCTGCTGCACTCAAAATGCATCCCAATGTATCCCTATGTGTTTTATGGGCTCCAGTTCTCACGTGCGCAGTCCGTTCAGCTTACGACAGAAAAAATACTGCATGTCACATTTTGTCAGGTCCGCAAACGGTCAGGATAGGCAAACGCGTCAAAAACGCATCAAAAACGCAGCTAACATACTAACAGCCCCACTCCAGCAAAAAAAAAATCATCATTCATTCATCAAAAACGTAGCCAAAACGCGGCCAAAAACGCAATGCATCAGCAGCTCCACGTCGGCTGATCAGGACCTGATCTCATGTGAACAGGCCCTGAATAATCAGACAGACAGCCGGAGGGCCAGGAATGAGCCAATTAGTTTCTTTTGTATTGCACAGTGCTGTCAATAAACCACTTTATGGTTGCTTTTTGGGGGGAGCAGCATAGGATGACCTTCTCAGTGTGCTGCTGTTTCTTCACTGTCCAGTTAGCAGGCTGGAGGCTGGGAGGTATTCAAGGATGCTGAACTTTAAAACACATTTTTCCTACAGTTCCAATATCACATGATAAATACCATTACTGCATTTGCACATGGCAAGCTTGTTGAACAGAAGCCTTGTAGCTGTAACAGAATGGTGGGATAAATGTGATGGGCATGCAATGGACATCCTATGATGTTTTGTGTTTTTACCTGCAGTTCCACTCTGTGTATAATATCAAGAAACCCTATAGCATCTTTCCTAGTGCTCTGACTCTTCATGTGACGTTGGCATCTTTATAAAAATGCACATTAATAAGCAGTAAAATCAAAGGACTGGGTGATGAGTAGTCAGGCCATTAAAAAAATACTAGACACATTTGCAGTCATCAGCATAATCAGTACAGCATAATATCAATGAGGACGCAAACCTAGCTTAGAACACAATATAAGCATATATGGGGACTTGATGGCTTTTGGCTGGAGTTGTAAGCAAATCAAGATGATTACTCCAGCTGCCAGGCTCGAATCTCTAGCAGCCTGATGACAGACAGAAGTCATAGCAGCTTCACTCCTGTCAGTCAGAGCAGGAACCAGGAAGGCTGGATTCTTCTTCCTCCTCCTCTCAATGCCAGCTTATTGTTTGGCGGAAGTGAGCAGGGAGAAGGGGCAGTGCAAGAGCTGGCATCATCAAGGGAAAGCAGGCCTTGTCACCGTGGGGGTGCATGAAAAAGCACAGCTTGGCTGCCCACTCAGAACCTACCTCTACTCAGTAGGGTCGCCCTCCAGGGTAAACCAACCTTTTTTTTTTTGTCTCCCTCTCTCCTGTGGCATATCATATGACCAGTGTTGGGAACAAGGGGAAGTTGCTATGATTCCTGAAAAAATGCACCACAACGACCAGCACCAGGAAGACCATCCATAAGCCAGAACCCTTCACTGCGCATCCAGTAGAGACTGCCCGTTCCAGTCAGGGAGTCCAAAAAGCTATATAGAAAAACAAAACAAAAAACGGGCGCCTTTCCTGGTGCAGGTAAAACCTTTTTATTTCATAAAAGAGTATTGCATAAAAAGGTTTTACCTGCACCAGGAAAGGCGCCTGGTTGTTTTTTGTTTTACCCATAATGGGAAGTAGAGTGGGCAAGCACCTCAGCCTCAGTGCTCCTTGTTCCCATTCATCCCCCTCCAGAACCCCTTAGACCTTCTTCTTTCCCCAGAGTCTTTCCACCTCTGCCCTCTTTAAAGCCAGCAGTATCCGCCTGATGCCTTCCTTGTGTGACATATCATATGACCAGTGTTGGGAAAAAGGGGAAGCTGCCATCATTCCTATGTAGGCACCCATAATGGGAAGTAGAGTGAGGAAGCACTTTACCCCCAGGGCTCCTCCTTCCCATCAGAGCCCTCCTCCAGAACCCCTTAGCTCTGCTTCTTTTCCCAGAGTCCTTCCACCTCTGCCCTCTTAGAGCTACTAGTATCCACCTGATACTAAAATATCTATTTTGATTTACAAGTATATTGTCTATAAGCGGGAAACTCTGTGGTATACCTACAACAAGCATCAGAGCACTTTAGCTAATAAATAAATTAGACAAATTAATCTCTTTGCACCATAGGAATTTCTAGCAGTCTTAGCTCAACCAAATTTTACAGTTCAGCAATCCTCTGCAAGGTCATCCCAAGGCAGGTGCTCAATACATCGACTACACATGCAAATCATCCATAACGTTATGTAAATATGTTTGAAAACCTGCCTTCTGTCTGACCCTTTAATCTCAAGGAAAATTACATGTGACTAAGCACTTCAAGTAGCAATTAAAAAAATCAGTGAAACATATGGACATATTTTTCCTAATTAGCAATTACTGTAGAGCAGTGATGGTCTAGTGTTAATTTTTCGTCTCTCTGGAGCACAACTTCTTAAAGCCTCTCCTTATTCAAACCAAATGCCATAATATAGAGCTATGATCCACTGTACAGGTGGAACAATTCAGTATACTGTCAGCAGCAGAAGCCAAGCCAAATATAGACAGATGCGGACTCGTAAAAGAAAATCTTGGTCCAATGGAAAAGCTGGACATGGTTTTAAAGTGAATGTTCTGATTGTTTAAATTGTTTTTCTAAATATGCATGTGCTTAAGAGATCAGCTTGATACATTAAATGTAAATGTTTGGTAATGCTTCTATGTGTTCTTGTTAGTATGTGTAGTATAGAAGTAAATGTGGGGCAACCATAATTGCTCATGGAATATACAGGCTCTGCTTACTGCTCCAAAGTGCTACACAATGGTTGTGCCTTACTGCTCCTTCTCACAATGCAAGTCTATGAGTCTATCTCATTAAAATAAAGCACACCCTGTATGACTGACATCTTATCTTAACACAGACTGCAAATATGGGGATCTATTTATAACCAAATTGCAGAGCCATTCGCCCTACAAATCTTTATGAACGTTCATTTTGTGCAAATAGACATCTTTTTAGGTCGAATGTATGTAATGTAATACTGCATTACGGCCACAGATGGAACTGAGAATATATATATAAATGTATATTTCCTCTGCTCCTCAGTTCCTTCTAGTAGGTAAAATGCAGTATTACTTAATGTACATTCTACCTGAAAAGAGAATGGCTCTGCAAATTGGTTAGAAATTGACCCCTAAGGCCCCATTCACACTGAGCGACATGAAAATCGCGCGATTTTCCACGTGATTTCATATGATCGATATTGCGCGACTTTTTTCTATTGGGCTGTATGCAATCAGGAGCAAAATCGCTCGAAATCCGCAGAAAAAAGGGTCATGTAGCAGGGACAAGCTACAGCGACGAGCTACATGCGATATTGAGCGGCGAGATGTGAACAGCTCCATTGAAATGGATTGGAGAAGCTACATAGAGCGATATCGCTGCAAAAATCGCGCGATAAATCGCTCACTGTGAATGGGGCCTAATTAGTGTTTACTTTCAGTAGTGGCTAATCTACAAATCTCTATATTTGATACAATAGCAAAAAAAGGAATAGCGAGCAAAATGTGAAACGCTTTTAAAAATATTACTAAAATAGGGCAATAATAACTAAAATTCACTCTACTTTTCTTTTAAAATGAATAGCTACTGAAGTTACAAATATATTCTATTAGTACCTGAACTTACTTTCAATGCAATGGAGAAGTAGCTAATATACAGCCCAGTACCTGATACCCTGGGAGATTCATCAAGATACAGGGATAGACAGCCCAGTTATAGAAAGAGACTGCAAAAATACAGAAAGAGAATTCTCGAACTGATAAGACACAGAGGAAGACTGTCCAAACGTGGAAAGAGACTGACAAGATACATACAGAGAATGCCCAGACTGCTGAGACAGAGCGAGACACTGCCCTTGAACAGTGAGAGACTGACAAGACAAATACAGACAATGCCCAGGCACAGAGAGAAACTATGCCCTGACTGCAGCAATACAGAACAAGACTGTGCAGATACAGAAAGAGACTGCATATACTGCCAAGACCCTGAGAAAGTGACAGTTTATACTGCCAAGAAACTGATAAAGACTCTCCAGATTGCTGCGATACAGGAAGAGACTGAACAGACATCTGCGGCATGGAAAAAGAGAATGTCTATAATGTTGCAATACCGATATAGACTACTCTGGATGCTAAGGTACATGGAGAAAGAGACTGCTCAGACTGCTGTGATACAGAGAAGACTGCTCAGACTGCTGTGATACAGAGAAGACTGCTCAGACTGCTGTGATACCCAGGATACTGCTCAGATTGCTGTGATACAGAGGAGACTGCTCAGACTGCTGTGATACAGAGGAGACTGCTCAGATTGCTGTGATACAGAGGAGACTGCTCAGAGTGCTGTGATACCCAGGAGACTGCTGTGATACAGAGACTGCTCAGATTGCTGACATACAGAGGAGACTGCTCAGACTGCTGTGATACA
The DNA here is from genome assembly GCF_000935625.1 of Nanorana parkeri. Taxonomy (NCBI): domain Eukaryota; kingdom Metazoa; phylum Chordata; class Amphibia; order Anura; family Dicroglossidae; genus Nanorana; species Nanorana parkeri. The sequence goes on from NW_017307119.1 coordinate 747,259, forward strand.
GAGGAGACTGCTCAGACTGCTGTGATACAGAGAAGACTGCTCAGACTGCTGTGATACCCAGGATACTGCTCAGATTGCTGTGATACAGAGGAGACTGCTCAGACTGCTGTGATACAGAGGAGACTGCTCAGACTGCTGTGATACAGAAGGCCGGGCCCCCCTGTGCCCGGGCCCCATATCGGCCGCCTGGGTCGCTATGGCTATTGTTACGGCACTGGATACAGAGGAGACTGCTCAGACTGCAGTGATACAGAGGAGACTGCTCAGACTGCAGTGATACAGAGGAGACTGCTGAGATCAATAGAGAAAGAGAGAGACTGCCAAGCTACAGGGAGAATTGAATCCAGAAAAAATGATCATCGGCTTGAAGGTTCATTTAGGTTGTTTATTTAAATGGAAATTTCATATACAGCCACCGCGATTCAGGGGAATTAGATTTCCCTTCCTCAGGGCTTGAGCAACAATCAGTAGTGAATTCAAAAAGCTGTACTTTGTAGCCTGGATTAGGGCTTTTTGAGTGCTGAGAGTCAGTTTGACCCGTTTTCAGTGAGGATCCAGTCCATGCTCAGAGTGTGGATGGGGGAATCTCCCTGCCCGGGCTATTGTATTGTGACACTCACCACTGTCATAATACCCGAACATTGCCTGCAGGTGATTAACTGTTTGGGGGAGATTTTTTGGACTAGCTCCTTCGACAAAAGTCGTTTTGTTGAACGGGGAGTACCAGCGGGTACACACACTCCTCGAATATTCAAGCGGTGTATGGCCAGCTTTACAGAGAAAGAACACACAGGTGGCAGTGGTACAGACAGAGTACATAGAAGGTCAAGTTGTAGAGAGAGAGAGAGAGTGACTGCTCACAAGTACAGAGACAGAGCCCAGAGTTCTGATCATCATCCTCTAAGCATTTTCTGACAGAAGAGACTGATGTTTTCTCTGGAATAACATTGGGGTTATGCTATGTGCCCAGATTAGATACATGTATGCACGCATTTTCCTAGGCTATACCAGTGCTTTCATCTCATTCAATGACTTCTTCACACAGTGACAGCAGAAGATTCACAAACAAAACAGAAATGAAACATTTCAGTTGGACTTTAGAACAAGCCGAGCGCCAGACTCCAAGTTCATTTTTACATGTCTGTGATCCAGGATACTCGCAGTTTATATTACTCGGATGTGCCTGGAGCTATTCATTTTTGACAGTCTGCCATATGTTCGGCCCTTTGTTTAAAAGTGATGAATATTCTATTCATGGAGTCACCCCACACCATTCCTCGCTTTATGAACATGTATGTTGTCTCACTATGGAGTATATTGTTACCAAACAGCCGTGGATTGTCCTTGATCATCTGTATCAAGGTCAAATCTACCGTGTGGCTAAACAATCAGTCCTTGAGTTGTAACATCAAATTCACGTGTATATGTACAATGTATCAATGTACGCTTCTGACAAGCAGCACCAAAGACATTAATACATGAGCCGGAATGTAGTCATGTGAGATGATTCCCAGATTGACAAGAAAAGCCTTCATTGGAATTTAAAAATAAAATACAAAAAGAGTTTAAAAAAAAGGTAAACCTCACTTTGGTCATATTATTTCTTTTTTTTAGTTTTGGATAGTGAGGATAAGGGTTACATCCTCTGTCAAGTTTTTATTTCATACTCTGTCCCTGCTAGGGAGATTTTCCATCACCTACTGCCTGTTTCATTGCTGTCACACAGAATAAGAAGGAACATCTCTGCAACAAAGACACAGAGAAACAAAAACATTTTTTTTTAGTAGCATAGAAAAGACTTGGATCATCTGTCAGGTGTTTATTGCTGTGTCTGTAAAAAATAAGTCAAGGCAACTGGACTTGCTGTATTTTTTACTTATTTTTTAACAGATATACCATGACATGGATGAATGAGAACCTTCACAGATTTATTGTTGTGGGTATCCCCATTATAGAGATTTTGTCTTCATTTCCTCTCCAAGTGATAGGGCCACACAGAACAAGAAGTTATGGGAACATTTCCCAAAGAGAGACACAGAGGGGAACATATGTGTAATAGAATGGGAAAGAGGTTAGATTGCTGTCTGTGTCTACACTGGCAGATATCCCCTCACTTCCTGCCAATGTGACAGGTGTCATACAGAACAGGAAGTAGGTGGAGATCTTCCCATAAGAAACACGAACAATAAAAACCCAATTGGGTTTCTAAGCCTTTCTTGGACTTCTGTAACATCTTTTACCAAACCCAATGAAAGAGCTGGTAAAGCTGACCACTAGGCTGTAAGGAAAACTGCATCCTAAAAATAATCTGTCACCCTCAGGGCAAAGCAACAGCGTCTTTGTAAATGGGCTCCCCTGGCCCCTTAGGGCTAGTTCACACAAGCCCCAGTGAGTTCCGGCCCGATTGGTGCCGGAACACACGGGATCGCGTACCAGCCGGCTCGCTTTGTTTTGGGGCGGAGTGGCGGTGTATTGAAATCAATGGCACCGCAGCCATGCCCTCTGGCCACAGTCCGAACGACCGCACCAGTACGCGTGGCACATTTGTGCCTGCGTTCTGGTCCGATGTGCTCAGAAAAAATAGTGCACGCAGCATTTTTTCTGACTGCACTGGATCAGAACGCAGGCACTGATATGCTACGTGTCCTGGTGCGGGCGATTGCACTGTGGCCGGAGGGCGTGGCTGCTGTGCCATTGACTTTAATGCACAGCCATGCCCCCTCCCGCCCCAAAACAAATTGAGCCGGCCAGAATGGGATCCAGTGCATTCCGGCACCAATCGGCCCGGAACCACTGGGGCTGGTGTGAACTAGCCCTTAAACGTACCTTGCCGGTGCTTTATACAGCTCCTTCTACAGTCACAGCCAGGACCAGAATCCACAAAGTCAGCTGCTGTTGGACACTAAGGGGAGCGGTGACATCACTCCCTCTGTCATGTGACAGTGCTCCAGTCTAGCGATAGGTTGCTAGACCCATGCACTTGACACGCTAACCCATTGGTAGAAACACCGGGCAGTTTCAGCAGCAGGGATACCTTAACTGCATGACATTGAGTTTGTTGAAGTTCTGTGTAGACTAGAAACTTGTCATAAAAAATACTTTTTTTCCATCTATTGTTGCATCTCAGTGCTGCTGATCTCTTGAAGCCTCTTGTTAGGCATGTCCTGTCTAAATGTACTCGAGTAAAGGGTGATGGTGACAACAGTGCACCAAGCCTGTGTAATGTGTGTTGACTTGTATTCTCCATCAGAAGCTCATATGCAGAGTAACACTGCAGGAGTACAACTCGAAGGAAGGGACAGAGCGTCCTCAATATGTAACAGGAAGTACCTGAATAGGTTCCTTTATGGCAGAATCACCAGCAGGGTTATTCACAAAAGGGTAAAGAGTTTGGAGAAGACAGGAGAAGGGAACAATCTAGGACAACATAGCTGAACCGGAAAGTGAGCTGAGTTGTAGAATTTTTCCAAATCAGCTATGTTGTCCTAGAGTGTTCCCTTCTCCTGCCTTCTCCAAACTTCACCCTTTTGTGAATAACCCTGCAGGTATCATTTTAATGAATAAGTTTGAAAATGACTTGTGGATTATATGTACATATTAAAATTTATATGAGGGTTTTAGTAATTAGGTTTACACCTACTTTAAATAAGAAACATAATAAACAGAAGAGGTTTTTTGCCTTAGAAAGGTAATAGCACTATAGTCACAGGAAGCATTGGTGATCTTGTGCAGAAGCTCCAGGCTGACTAACCTTAGAGATGGGGTCAATGAGCTGCTCTGAGGGGTTCATGTGTTTGTCATGGTAATTCATATGAATTATAGTACACACAGTGAATGAACAGTCAGACAATATTGTCTAATTATTCTGTTTGCTCTGCTCGGTTCGCAACAAAATGAAAAGCAAACACAGCTACAGCAAGCCAGTGTTCACTGAAAAAAGATGCAAAATACAAACTGGTACAGGGCCTAGTCCTACACTGGTGATAATGTAACATATATCATTGGGAACTGTCAGGAGAATCAAGCACGCAGCCATGCCCAAAGATCTGCACGCGCACATGGGCGATTGGGTGGTAAAGCACGTGGCTGTGCTGCACGTTGGCTCGTACATCTGTGCGTAGGATTGTGTTGGCTAATGTTCTATTTTAGCGTGAGCACCACTGAAGAGAGTTGCTGAGTGGTCATCAGCTCTTGCTACCTGTGACCTGACCTATGTACCTTCCTCTGCTGTGAGGCAGCTTGCCTGACTCTGCTATATCCCGATTTCTGGTTACTGACCCTGGCATTGCTCTTTACCTATTGCCTTGGCAACTCTGCTGCTCAGCTGTGTCTGACCTCTACTTGTACCCGACATCGCTCCTTGACTACTGCCATTGTACCTCTGCTGCCTGGCTGTGTCTGACCTCAACTTGTCCTCTGACCTCGCTGCCTTTCTGACATCACGGCACCCTGGATGCCCAGCCGTTGCTGACTGTGATACTGTCCAGTTTCCAGGCAGCCTGCTGACATTTCACTTCATCTAGACCAATGTGGCACCTGTGCCACTTCATATCCTGCAAACTCTGTTCCAAATCCAGGAGACAGGAGATGTAAGAGAAGCCCTCACTTCACTCGGCCTCCACCAGGTATATGACAGATACTGATAGGCTATATTATCACGTTAACATTATTACATTACCATTCATTTCAATGACCTTTCTTAGGCCCCATTCATACAGGCAGCATCCATGCACAGATCCCCAGATGAATTAGAATGGATGTCACTTTTACGAACCTAAGCTCATTCCTAATATCTGCTAAAATGTATAAAATACCTAATAAAGTATTCCAACGACAGCTTTGACTGAAAGATCAGACTTTATATATCAAGGTTTACTGTTCACTGAAGAAGACAAGAGGCAGGGCCGGCCTTAGGCCTTTCGGCGCCCTGTGCGAGAAAGCTTTACAGCGCCCCTCAGTGACCGAGTATGATAAAAATACAACTTTTATTTAAAAGGTGTAAAACTTGTAGCACAATATAAAAGAGCTTTCTTTTGGTGGTATTTAATCACCACTACGGGTTTTTATTTTTTACTATAAGGAAAAATTATTGAAATTTTTGGGGAAAAAAAGTTTTTCCCCCCATTATGTTAGGAAACAATG